>NC_056726.1:1400754301-1401054301 GCF_019279795.1 Protopterus annectens
CCATGATCTTAGATAGAGGAGAAAGTAGGGCTATGGGTCGATAGTTAGAGAGTTCAGTGGAGTCTCCTCCTTTGTGAAGGGGAATAATATGAGAGACTTTCCAGAGTTTGGGGATATATCCTTCAGTGATGGTTCTATTGATGAGGATGGAGATGGGGTAAGCAATTGATTTGGCTGCTGTCTGTAGGTATTCTGAGGGTAGCTGGTCGGCAGAAGGAGTACATGGTTTCAGTTTTTGGATAAGGGTGAGAATAAATGCTGTGGGGACAGGTTGGAAGAGAAAAGGTGGAGGTGGGTTAGAGTCAGAATTGGATGTTATGTCTTGAGGAGAGAGCTGACAGGCAAGAGCTTGAATTGCTTTGATAAAGAAGGTGTTTAAGGTGTTTGCAGTTTGTTTAGGATTGTCTTTGTCAGTGCCTTGTGGGTTAGGTGTGATAGATTGACTTGGATGTAATAACTGATTAATACTTGACCAAAACTTTTGGGGTTTATTATGGTGGGTCTGCTGAAATTGTAAATAATAGTTTTTTTATCAAACACTATGGCTTTTTTTGTTTCATTTCTCAGTTGTTTGTAGTTTTGGATGTCAGTATGGTTTTTAGTTAAGCGTGATTTATTCCAGTATTTATTTCTGAGATGGATTTTTTGTTTGGTTTCCCTAGTAAGCCATGGAGCAGATTTTGTTCTTATCCTGATAGAGCGGGTAGGAGCATGATGGTTGAGTATGTTTAGGAAATTAATATTAAAGTAATCAACAGCTTCATCAAGAGAAAGGTATTTTAATGGGGACCAATTACATGCTTTAAGTTCACTAAGGAATATATCTGAGTTTTTTCTTGGTTCTAATTGCCCTATATATGGGTTGAAAGGGTGGATTGGTTTTGAGTCTGATAATGTAGGTTAATGAGTGGTCGCTTATGTCGTCAGGGAGGGTTCCGGCTTCATAAGTCTGAGGTTAATTATTAATAAGTATCCAATCTAAGGTGCTTTCTTTCTTGCTATTTTTGTTTATTCTAGTAGGGGATGTAATAGTTTGGGTGAACCCATAAAGATTAATATGGCTAGTGGGGCAGTTGTTATTGCAAGAATTCCAATCTATGTTAAAATCGCCTAGGATTATGGTTTATTGGGGAAGGTTTAGAGATAACCAACAAAGTATGTTTTCAATGGTAGTGATGTTATTACCTGGAGGAACATAGATACAAATAATATAGATATATTTAACTGGGTTTAGCTGAAACTTGGTAATAAGTATTTCAGCATTTGAGTCTTGGGAAGGTTTGTGGTTAAAGATGGTTATTTGAAGATCAGATTTGAATAGAACAGCTACTCCACCACCTTTCTTGGTTACACGGTCAAGGCATATGATGTTATAACCAGGTGGTAAAATTTCATTGTCTTTTGTTACTGGTTTTAACCAGGTTTCTGTTAGACATATAATATCAAATGAGTAGAGTTCCAAGAGAGCATGGAGTTGTGTTATATTATTATTAATGCTCCGTGTGTTAAGGTGAGCTATTAAAAGTGAGTTTGGAGGTTTTATAAGTGGGTGAATGGCAGAGGGGTTTGGGTTATTGAGTTGAATGGTACTTGAGATGTTTGGGCCAGGATTTGGGTGAATGTCTCCATCTTTTAGGGAGTGGAGTAGTGTTAGATATTGATTATTAGTAAATTTACTGAGAAGAAATGGATATCTTTTGGAGTTAGGGGAGTTATATCTAATGTGGACTGTCCTATGGTATTTAGGTAATAGATAGTTGGGTGTGGATTTAACGTTGAAATGGTCAGTGTGAGAGGGTAGTGAAAAAGAGGTAGATCATTTAGTAGGACGTAACAAGTTTGTGTATACAGGGTGCTCATAGGAGGTTAATAGGTAGACAAGAGTTAATGGAGGTAGAAGTGCGACTATGAGTAACATTTGTAAGTAGATTAAGGTGTAGGGTTTATTCATAGACATGGTAGATAAAAAATTTTATCTATATGTGCAGTGGTAAAATTGGTGAGGTCAGGAAAGGTAAAGAGAGAGATTGGTGAGATAGGGTGTGTTTTTTTAAAAAGGCGGGAAAGCGTGAGAAAGTGTGATGGAAGTGAAACCGTGATTTGGTGGAAATAGAGAGTGGGTGTGGTTTGATATGTATAAAGTTAGGACCTCTGGGGGTGGGTGGGAATTGGGGGTAGGGTAGGGGAGCGGAGTGAGCCTGCAGGGCGAACGGAGCGGGTTAGAGCAAGTAAAGGTGAGCTCCTGGAGACAATCAGAAAGCTACCAATTGTGGAGGAGCTCTAGGTAGTTCCAGGTGAGTGTAGAGTTGTAGTACTATAAACAATTAACAAGAGATAGTAAAGAAGGGAAAGGGAATAAAGTAAACAGAGGGGGTAGTAATAGAAAAGAGGATAAAATGAGGAGAAGATAAGAAGTAAAGAGGGATATTATACTAGTGAAGAGAGAATGGAGTGTAAGAAGCCAAGTTAAGGGTGCCACCTGGTGGACAACAGCTTGAATTACAGTTAGTTGGCTAGGTAGAAATAGAGAGGAAGAGGTGAGTCGATTAATAGAACTAAGGGGAGAAGGGTTGAAAAAAAACAGGGTGAGAGTTGGAACTGGCTGCTGGGAACCTGGCTCAGGAGGGAGACTTAAAACATACACTACTTGGTTTTATATAATGCAGAACAATTCTGTCCACAGTTTTATCAAGGGGTCAAATGTACTTTCTTAAGTTCCTTAGTAGGGAGGGATTTATAGCACAGGAGAAAGGAGTCTTTGGGGTGCAGATGAGATGGAAGTTTTTAGAAACCAGGCAAGTTGATTCCCAAGTTCTTAAATCAGAGAGGAGGTTGAGAGCTTTGAAGGTTAGAGAAGGAAAATTAACAGTTAGGTGAAATGGTCAGCAGTATATTCAGAGTACAGCTTACACAGTTAAGGACAATGCAGACCGTTACATTGTTAAAACCACCTTTAACACATACAAGTACTTAAAGGGACCATTGTAAACAGTAATTCAACAGTATCTAGGTCTAACAAACAACAAGCATTGGTCTTGTGTCAAGTGTTTTGTGTATCTACAAACTATTATAGAGAGACACAGTCAACTTGTCTGACAGAGTCAGACAACCCACATATATAATTTCATTACAAGCAAGCCAGGTATTCCTGCTGAGTAACTCAGAAAAATATAGTAAACAGTATTAGGTGTGTCTTAAGAGGATGATGACAATAATAAAACAGTAAAATCAGCAGACGTGCAGGTGAAACATATCCAGTGCAAGTCCCTCCAGATGTTGCATTAAACAGCCGGCTCACACTTCAAGAGCAAAGCGGCAACCATACAGTTACAACACATGCCAGCCAGCAATGCCTTCTCCACAATCAAAAAGCAAGCGGCAGCTATACAGATAAAAGTATACGCCGGCCAATAATGCCTTCACATTAAATTAAAAGCGAAGCAACAGCTATACAGATTAGAAATAATGCCAGCTTATAATGCCTTCCCACAATTAAGAAGCGTAATGGTGGCTAGGATAGTTTAAAATGTACTCTAACTAATAATGCCCTTACCATGAAAAGTAAGTGGCAGCAATACAGGTTAAAAAATACCTAAGCTAGTATTGCCTTCTCCACAAATAGAAAGTGAAGCGGCAGCTATTCAGATCAAAGTAGACACCAGCTAATCTAATAAAGCCTTCATTACAAATTGAAAGCAAAGCGTCAGTTAAACAAATTTAAAGTAAATGCTAGCTGATAATGCCTTCACCACAATTACAGTAAAGTGGTAGCTAACCTAGTTCAGATGTACACTAGGTAATAATGCCTTGATCACACTTAAAGCGAAGTGGTAGCTATAAAGTTAAAAGCACGCCAACTAATAATGCCTTTACCACGTTTTTTTACAGATAAAAGAGCGAAGCGGTAGCAAATAATGCTTTCACCACAGTGGAATCACAAAACAATCTAAGATGGGTAACTTACATGTAACATCTTATTTTGATGTTTTAATGCTCTCATGGGTAAGTTAGTTAGGTGTACTTCTCGGGAGCCAGAATGGGACTCTCCCGCTAATGCTGCGCTGCCAGGACTACTGCGTACATAGAAATGAAAGGATGGCGTGGTAGTAACCCACGAGGAGGCACTATGTTTGGTGAATCGACTAGTGTGCTGACAGTAGTCAAGGTGCTAACTTGAGCGACTTTACCATCTAATGCAAAATTCACAAAGGCTACTATTCAATATTAACTAAGATAAATAACGGAGAAATAAGCAGTATTCATCAGTTGAGACAGACAAGAGTAGCAGTTTATACATTACAATTACCCGCTGAGTATTTAGGATGATATTAGACCTTTAACTTAGACGTCTAATTCAGCAAAGCATAGGCTAACATTTAATGGTTACCATGGCAACAAGTGAGACCTAAGCAGCATTTATCAGTTGAAACAAACAAAGAAAAACAACAACTTACATTGCAATATCCTGCTGGGACAGGGACACACAGCAGCCAGGGCAGGATGCGGGATATTAAAGATGGCGCCACGCAAAGTTACCCTACTATAAGCTTTTGGGGAGGAAGTGAGGTGAGAGGAGGAGGGGTTAGGGTAGGTAGGGGGAAGGAGTCATGGGAGGGGCTACAGACCTGGAATAGGTAAGCTACTATGGAGATTATTCAGTAGCTAGAGGGAACAAAATGCCAGGGGATAGGAACAGTCAGGAAGGAAGGAGAGCAGGGATATCCCTAAGATATACTTAGGGTTAAGGATCTGTATACTAAAAGACACAAATAATGTGGTAAGACTGTTACACTGGAGACTGAGCAAGCATTACAGTATGCAAGTGCTTGAAAAGCACTGGAAGCACAAACCACAAAGATTTAGTGAAAATGAAGACGTAATGCTTATGTGGCATTGTCCAATGCAAACAGTTAAGAAAGCAGATGCAAGAAAGACAAACATTTTAGGAAAAGCAGCATTAATTACTGAAATAGTTGTACATAGGGGCTATATTGCCTTCTCTACTGCATACATAAAGTTATTAAATATCAAAACATGCAAATATGACTTAAGCAGCATGAAACAGGGACAGCCAGATAATTCTGACAACAGTAGGATCAACTGGGCTAACAAGCAAGAATGTCCATGCATGCTTAATTACACTACCAAATCTAAATGATCCAATCTAAACTACAGAAGGAGGCCATTCTGGGTACATTGCAAATGCAGAGCAACACATTCTTGGCAAACAACAAATATCGAAGTATTACTGATATCATACATTTTATATATGCCCTTGTTTATGAATGCCATTCAGAATTCTGGTAGGTGGCTAAGTCCCAAGTGGCTAAAGTCTTCCTCAAAAATATTACAGACCAGTCACCTTATGTACTGTAACCCAACTGCTCACAAGCCACCCAGAGAGTGAGTCACTGAAAAGGCATAGCTGTATTTGCACCTCATCCTAAGGTTGATTGTAGTGCAACAAAACACTGCATACAGTATCACACACAGCCTCTGTAACCCCAGACTCTATGAGGCATCACTGAAATGCAACTCCTGTGAATGGTGGAGACAAGTGTAACCACACTGTGTTTCTGTATGCTGTCAGCCTAAGGTATGAACCATTGCCCCTGATCTGGTACAGCATCACCCCAAGCACCAATTGTTTGTTTGTGTCTTTCGGCTTTTCCTGGTTAGGGGTCGCCACAGTGGGATTCCGGTCCACTAATGATTGGCAGTAGAGTTTTACGTGCTGGCTTGCCAGGCCTAACACACAACCTTCAACGAAGGAACGCCCATTCACGCATGTCGCCACACAGAAGATGCTCTAACTGAGAATTGAACGGACAACATCTAACTGTGAGGCGACAACGCTACCGCAGCACCACCACCGCAGTCACCCCAAGCACCAATCTAGTTGTATAATACATTCAAAGAAATTGTCCCACCTATTGAACCCCCATGAATTCCCTCATGCAGTTCCTGGCATTGCTCATTCAAAGACATTGTCCCACCTATTGAACCCCCATGCATTCCCTCATGCAGTTCCTGGCATTGCTCATTCAAAGACATTGTCCCACCTATTGAACCCCCATGCATTCCCTCATGCAGTTCCTGGCATTGCTCATTCAAAGACATTGTCCCACCTATTGAACCCCCATGCATTCCCTCATGCAGTTCCTGGCATTGCTCATTGACTGTAAGGGATATATCCTTATTGTGCTGTGCATGGCATTGTGCACATTATAAACAGCTGCTGCATGCCACAGAGTGATATCATTACACTGCCCACTGCCCAGTGACAGTTTTCTGTGTTCTAACAGCAGTGAATTTGGCAACATGGAACATCAGCCATATTACGGATGTTTTGAAGAGAATAGCGCAGAAAATGCTGCGACTGTTTGATGTAAGGCTATGCACCAGGAAACTATGGGATGACCCCTTCCTTTCATGAGACTGAAAACCCTAACCACTTGAGCAAATCAAAATGAGAAGAAAAACAATGTGAAATCAATATACAAATCAAACAAGAAGGACAACTAGAATTCTCAAAGTGGTATTACAAAATATAAAGCATTTTGAAATAAATTACAAGGAAATGTAGAGCAAGGAAGATAAATGCCAAAGTCAATTTATGCAGACAATAGTGAGAAAGGTGCTGAGAAAACCAAAACGTTGAAATGCAGAAAGGGTGGTCAGTTCAGTCAAGGTGAGAGATGAACCCAGTTACGGATCAATAAGGCAGTCAAAAAGACAAGTAGGGATAATAAAATGTTTGGGGTGGGAAAAGCTAAAACATGTCTGCGATGAACAAATAATGATGAGAAGATGGCCGGATAGGTCAGTACTGTAGCTTAGCTTTTCACGGTTTTATACAACGCCTTAGGAATCTATAAGGATATGAGGATTGTTTACTTTTGTGTCAACAACACAGGTTTATATAACAGAGTTTATATTCAAGATGTTGAAATAATGAGAAGACAAATGCTATATAAAAGGAATGGAGATAAATGTGGCAGTTTAAAATCTATGTTGGTAAGAGATCTCTGAATGAAAACATAAATGGGATGGAGACAGTGTAAGGACAGTGATTTTGTACAACCAACAAAAGATGATATATGAAGAGAAGCACAATACTTTAATTGTTATAGTCTTGAAGAAAGATGGTACGGACAAGAGATAAACACTGCAAATACCTTAAGAGAACATGATGTAAAGTGTGTTTCAGGAAAAAAGTGATATGTGACAACAAGATGGCACAATATGAAGTTATAAGTTGGATAGCACAGGCAAGTAGTTCATAAATAAGGTGGTGGAGGAGAGAAAAGCCTTTCTGAGGAAGTAAAGTTAGAGTAAGCATATATAGCAATGCTATTTTAGAGTAGGAAAAATGAGAAAAAAGGCCCAAGTTTTGATTTAGCAGAATATCCAGCCGAGCCATCCAAACATAGTAACAAAAATCAAGTGCTGTTCAGTGTGGTAAACCGAAATCAAATGTGAAACCTGATGTTTCAAATGCATGTCTTCTTCTTGTGAGAAAGGATCACTCAAGTTACATGTTCATAGGGTCAGAGGTATGTGCTAGGCTAACAGCCACAGGGACCTTTTTAAGCCTAAGCATGCATCCCAAACTCTGACAAGTTCTGGTACCTTTGGTAACGTAAGCAGGGGCTTGGGAGGTGAAATATTTACAAGCAGAGGCCTGGGAGGTACAACATTTACTGGTTGCATGTGTCAATTAGAGTCATAGCTGCCAAACAAGGGGTGAATTTCTAATGCATCATTCAAAACCGGACACGTGAAGTCCAGGTTTTTGCACCACACTGCCACAGAGTGGCCCCGTTAATTCACGATTTTTGTTCAATTTTTTTTTTTTAACCTGCAACTATAAATTTATGTAGGACGTCACCACGCATCACCAGTATGCAGGGACATGCATGTGACATCAGCTTTGTAAATAGGCAGACTGTCTATTGGATTTGATCGGTTGGTGATTTGAATTGTAATTGAAGGGAATATAGCAGTAACATCAGGAAGTAGAGCGCAGCTGTCCGTACAACTTAAGTTCTGCAAATCTGCAGAGTTCCCCCAGTGCCCACCCTTGTTTGCAGGCAGGATGATGATAACATTTACTTTTTCTGAGTCTGAGTCTGGCAGCTCAACTTCTTCCAGGTAAGCAAAAAAGAATTAAAAACAATGCAGTTGTATTTGAGTGGACAGACTATCACTGTCGGAGAGTTGATAACTTTTTAATGATCTTGTAGAATCAGCAACCTGAACGTGTCTATTATTAACTGTTATTTTGCGTGGTCTGGCCTTCTCGGCATGGTTAATTTGGATTTATTGTTCCGAGAATCCATCCTCTCATAACTAGTTTGTAGAGTCTGTTCTTACAAAAGTATTTCATGGAATAAGGCTGTTGTATGGAGCAAAACTGAGCTTATTACACAGATCATAAAGTTGTGGTCATAATTTTACTAACTTGGGGCATTGCACTCTGCAAAAGACATTAGTAATCTGGTTGACTTGTTACTATATAATCTGCTGTGATACTGTGAAGTAGGTGCACTATAGTATTGCCTAAAATATTTCTGCAGGGTGACATTTGTAGCGAATGGTTGGCAAATAGTTTGCATTTTTACTGTTTATTCATAATAATCTTAAACGCAAATTTTTTGAGTTGGTTAAACGCATTGTGTAAGTACTTTGAATGCAGTGGCTTGGTATTTGCAGTCTAAATATGAGATTGAGGCATTTAGTTACCTGTTTGTATGGAAAGTCTTTTTGTTTGACATTTGCTGTGTCACTGGGAAACCCTGACCTACTGTCAATGTTTTTGTTAGGATGCTGTGCAAGATATTGATAATTCTAGTCTGACTGCTGTGTTGTAAAAATATATAGTTCATTAAAACTGAGTGACTTCTTTGCGTAACTGATGCATCCAAGAGTCGTGCACCACATGGAAAAGTTGGATGTGATTGATTACACAATGTGAAAAAAAAAAACTCCATCCATGCTGTCAGACTTGTTTCAGATTACTAATGTCTTTTGCAGAGTGCAATGCCCCAAGTTAGTAAAATTATGACCACAACAGAATCAGTGACTAATTCACTGTATTCGCATTTCACAAGTATATTGTACAAGCACAACTCATTTAGCCAGAGTTAGATTCAGTAGTCGGAGAAAGAAAAAGTGAATTGTTGTAAAGTGCTTATGGGTCGCCCCCTTTTCATTAGAGGGCAATCCTCTTTTATCATGTTTAGGGACTTCTAGCAGATACTGTGCTAAATTAGTAAAATTTATCTGTAGTATTTTATGTGATTCTTTAGTAGTAAATATTTCTGCTTTATATTAAGCTCTGAACACAACTTAATGTTACAACTTTTGCCGGACTGCTTAATGTGTGGCAAGGATGAATAAATCTGCAGAAGATACTGTATTCCTTACATGGTTTGGGAAGGCAGCAGTTGTTATAGTGATGTCAACAAAATGGGTGGAGCATGGATAGGAGAGGGGGTGGAAATGGGCGGAGTTATGGGTGATGCGAGGGGTGTGACCTTAGTCCGGTTTTAGCCACAAAGAAATATGGCAACCCTATGTGCAGTCCATACAGTAGGATTGTGCTGTTTCTCACCTCTTTCTTTTTCTCCTTACTTTTTATTTTTTATTCATTCATCTTCACTCTTCTGCTCATCAGTTTTTCACAGTGCATACACAAACACACTCTTAACTCTTCACAGGCTAAAACCCCAAAGCGCACCCCATGGTTTAAAACAAACCCTAAACTGGAAAAGGATTGCTTTCTTTTACAACTAATAACAAAACAGTCTAAGAAACTTCTCTGTGTGGAAGATTTTTAGTCCATATATTTCTAGTTAATCACTGTAAATTAATCAGATCAGACAATAGTAGTAAAAGTAGTGAACGTAAACTCGTCTTAAGTCAAAACAAAACAAAAAGTAGTAATAGAAAATATATAATTGTACAGCATTACTAAGTATTCGAAAGTAATCTAAGCAAGGCAGGCAGTCTGTTTCCATTCGAAAATCCTTTATTAAGTACACAGACAAGCGATTGTAATGCTGTACAATTATATATTTTCTATTATCACTTTTTGTTTTGTTTTGTTTTGACTTAAGACGAGTTTATGTTTGCTACTTCTACTACTATTGTCTGATCTGATTAATACACAGTGATTAACTAGAAATATATGGACTGAAAATCTTCCACACAGAGAAGTTTCTTACACTGTTTTCTTTTTGGACCCACTACACTTTAGTGGGTTATTTTGAGACTTTGGGGATACCACGGAGATTACTTGTTCTTTTATAACTAATAATGACATCTCTTTCTCATTCCTCTGATCAATATGATCATTTTCCATCCTTTGGTCCAGATTCTGACAGGATTTCAAATCTAGCTTCCTGCTCAATGGTCAGCAGTCTTACAAAAAAATGCCAGAGGCCTAGCATTAGAGGGGTAAAATTTGTAGGGTATCACTGCAAATAAGCCAATTGTTTTTAAAGGCTAGTGCTCAGTACAGGTAATGTTTTATGTTTCTTTTGCCCTTGTGCCTGCCAAGCAACAAGCCTCCCCAAATTAACTTAAGCTACGTCACTCATCAGTGGGGGGGGTTAACCCCAAACCATGAGGTTGGCAAATATCTATAGGGGCCATTATTCAGGCAACAATAATAGTTGCTTGTATCCTTAATGGCATTTTGGCTATAAGGTTATTTTGACTCCCTTAACCCCAGCACGTAGTTGTATGTCAGAGTACTGTTTCTCATGTGACTGCTTTCTCAGCAATGATGGCTATGAACAGACTGCTTTGGCAGGCAAAAACCACCCTGAGGATACCTGTGTTATGCTAACCTAACCCTACTCTGAAGGATGGTGGCAGTATACATCCTGCTCTACTCGACACATATGCCCTACCTCCACCCCCATGGATGGACATGCCCATCATTCCCTGCCAGCTTCATCAAACACCTGAGCCACCAGCTGAAGTCAGGACATTTGGGCAGTTGTCAGGGGTTTTACCCCCTACTGCTGTGGACCCAGTTCCTGTTCAATATAACAAACTGTTTATACTTAAATATTTCTGTACCTTATGTTATTATGAAAATATTTCTGGTACCTTATATAAAATTCTGAGCATATTAATTCCACATCCTCTTTCTGATATCTCCAAAATCTGAACATCAATGACAATACATTCCATGGTTCACAATCACTTGATAACCTACCACTGTTAATAAATGTTGTACAGTTCTGCATCTATTATGGCTGGCAATACAAAAAAAAGGATTTTAGTGCTCAACAGCTTTACAGTATCCATATACATTTTAAAGTCCCTTATGCCTAGCCCAAGCCTTTTCGCTTTAGGCTTGCAATGAGTGTTACAGCAGGGATAATTCACAGTGGTCACCTGCTTTGGCAGTTCATATGTCTGTCTTTAGAGCAAATGCCAGTATGGTAATTTTAAGTAAATAAGCCTGCTGTGCTATGCAGCTCTTGAAACTCTGTGTTCTTTTCCCTTCTTTGTCTCTAAAAAACATCTAGCATGTAGACATTCAAATGGGTACCCCCTTACAAGCTGGTCATGAAAGGAGATTACTCTTCCCCCTTCCAATAAAATAGTTTGTCAGCAAATCCTAGGATTCACTCATCTAATCAACAGTCATTGTGTCTATACTCGGCGATTGCCCCAGATAGAGCCACTCTGTCTTTGTCTCATGAGAGTAAACTGCACACGTGACAGCAAAATAAAGAAGTAGATTATAATCTAGAATGCAGCCAAACTCCAAAAGCATATTTAATAAAATGAAATTGCTGTTTATGTTTATCTAAGACAAAGTCAGCAGTTAAGAATAATAAACATAATAAAGAAAAGCAAACATACAAAATAAACAGATAATGGATTCAAGCATACTGCAGGGAGGTGTCAAGCATGTTTACCAAACATAATCAGATAACATTTTTAATTGAAGTTCACTCTGTATTTTCCTGTCCTTAAGAAGTCATAAAACTCATTTTGCTTTCACTTGTTCAAGCAGGAATCATATATCACATGTTGTAATAGGATATTCTTCACAGGTCACAATATGCATTATGGAAGATGTTTATTCCAAATTGTGAAATAAAGACATCAATCCAACCATAACTAGGTGTGAGCAGGTAAAGCAGGCTTAGCAGCATTTCATAGCTCCTGTACAAGAACAGAATCCAGAAAGCGAGTCAATGAACATCAAGCTGCATTTCCTTTCCAATGTAAAAAAAGAAATGTATTTATTTAATTATTAGCATTTGTCTACTGGGAAAATCTGAATGGATAATTTTATCAGTTTCCATCTGAGGCCCGGAGAGAAAAGCTCCACAGATATAAGAACAGAAAATACATACATTTAGGTGAGAACTGACATTTTACAATACACTCTAAATACATAGATTAATCCAAATATTAATGCACATATGTAGAATAACACACATATGCCATCTCTAAAACAAGATAAATACAATATCATGTAGCACTGAAATGTGTTGACATGTTATGAATGAGGGTGTTTATTACTTGTAAAGCAAATGTTAGGAGTGCAATATTCAAATAATGGATAAGGAGGGGGAAAGGAAGGGAGGGAAGAATGAGAAATAAGTCAAGATTAAGAGTAAGGGAAATAAAACAAGGAGCAGAAGAGTGCATATAGTTATTTCAGCTCTTACTCTAATAACTATATGCATTCTTCTTTTCCTTGTTTTAAGGAATGTTTCTTTTTGCAACTAAAGGAATTCTTCTCAAATCCCTGGCTTTGCATTTGCTACTTTACTGGATGTAGGATTATATATAACTGTATGTGTTAAGAGGGAACTACTAATAAATCCCGAAAACCCAAACTACTGATGCCCAAAATCCTGAGACCAAATACCTGAAACACTAAAATACCGAAACATCAAAACCGCGAAATTCAAACTACCGAAAACTACACTCAACATACACCACACACATACACACACCGTCCCCCTAGAACACAAACAAACAAACCTAAACTACAGCCCCCCTACTTACTTAAATTTTCTAACTCCAAGGTCGCACTACATACACAAACACACGAAACACCACCACACACCTACATTCCCCTCACACACACACATCACAGTCACAACACACTTACACACTAAACCCTAACCAACAGATTTAAACATAGATACTTACCTGACCTTACACCATACCGCAACACCAGAAGCGCGAATATCAAACTCCCGATGATCGGGATTTTGAAATTCGAGCTTCTGGTCTTTCGGTAATTATGGGTCTCATCTATGTAGTCTCGAAAGTTTGAAATTCGGTATTTCAAACTTTTGAGATTATGTAGTGATCCCATTAAGAGAAGTTGGATATTATTTAGCCGGTGGGATAATTCTAACCACTTAGAGCAGAACAGTGATGTGTTCTGTGACTTGTATTAGCTGCAAATCTAGCAACCTTGTTGTAGCACTGTTTTAGTTTAGATTTTAAGATGGCTTGAAAATTAGTCAAGATGTGAGAATTATATAATAGAGATAGGAGTAGGTACGTAGCAACAAGAGTGACTCCAGTGGATGCAGTAAGAATTCTTTAAGCTCTATACAGTATACCTATTTTTTTGTAATTTGTTTTTTAATATTTACCTGTATGCACTGGTCTATTTTGTATGGGCAGGGCTACTCCTTCAAATGGAGTCTTGTTTAAGGATTTAATTTTAAAGTTATGCTTCTTATGGGTAAGTGATTTTTGGGAAAAATAAAAGTAGTTTTGTTTTCTTCTGCTTATGAGGCAGTTGCTGATTACAAAGCCAGTGTTCAACAGAGTTAAAGGTTGTATAATCTTTTCTAAGTTTCTAGATTGTCTTGAGAGGCAGTTAAGGGTGGAATTGTCTTCATACTGTACAAGGGATGCTTGCTGTATACAAATATGAAGATTGTTTATAAAAATATTAAATAGAAGAAGATAAAAGACAGAGCCTCGTGGGGCACCTGTAGTGATGGGTAGATAAGGGGAAATTGAAGAATTCCATTTGAATGCCTGGTAGCACTCTGACAAGTAATTATTGAACCACTGAAGGGTGGGTTGTGAGATACCCATTGTGGACAGCTGTAGTAGGAGTTTTTATGGCACACAGTATCAAAAGTTTTTGATAATTCTAAGTATAAGGAAGATGCAAGTTTATCTCTATCCCTGGCTTTATTTATGCTGTCTGTAAACGTTAAGAGGACATTTTTTATGGGATGGGCAAATCTAAAGCCATGTTGAGTATTGGTCGGTAACTGTCACATTATGAGGTGCTGGAGTAGTTTGTTAACAAATATGTCTGAGAAGACGGATAAAATGGCAATGGGCTTGAATTAGATATCTCTGTAAATGTGGTACCGTTGTGGAGTGGGATGACATGGCATTTTCTTCCAGATTGTAGGAATATAGGATTCCTGTATGGACCTGTTTATAAGGATAGTGACTGAATATGCAATTGCGTTTGCAGCAATTTTGAGATATTCTGCAGGAAGTTTATCTGCAGAAGGTGAGCAAAGTTTAAGGATGGACAATATTTTTTTATGAAAGAGGTAGTGACTGGTTTTAGTGTGATGGTGGGGGTATTAGTGGGTGGGGGTAGACATTAGTCAGGGGGATCACCCAAGGATTCATTATTGAGGTCAGCTATACTGTCAGTGAAGTACGAGTTAAACTTGGTGGCTGTTTCTATGGAGGAGTTATTGGGACAATGGTTAAGGACATTGTTATTTCCTGGGTTTAAATTTTGTTTGATGGATGACCAGATCTTTATGGTTATGTCTGCGGTTGCTTTGTAAGTCAGAATAGCAATGTTTCTTATGAAGGTTAACATGCTTTTTTGTAAGCTTACATAGTTCTTTAAAGTGCTGTAGGTTTTGAGGAGTTTTAAATTTCTACCACTCTTTCCATGCCTTGTCCCTTCTACTCTCATTAGTAAATCAAGAGGCAAACGTAGATTTTACTCTCTTTCTATGTAGTGGTGCAAGACTGTTTAGGATGCTTAAAGATGCTGAATTTAAAGTTTTCACTGCCTAATCTCGCAGCAAGGCTTTTAGAATTGTCCAGTTAAATGAATTTAGAACAGCTAAAATGATTTGTAATGAGTTTTTGTTTTGCAGATTGTAGTTTAAGGTAAACAGTTTTTCCATTTGACATGTTAAAGCAAAACACCTGAAAGACACTGCCAAAAGTCTCCTAGTCACGTTATCTGTTATAGTGAAAACATTGTCACAGCGTTCCACTACATTATTGAATAATCTTTCTTTCTGCCATGAAAATAACAATGTCCTAACACTTCATAACAGTGTCAACCTCCCTCCCCCAATTTCCACAAACCTACTGTACATCCTGTGAGTGACTGAGGTTGCCTGCCTACCATATTAGCCACTCAACCGCACCAAAAGCAGTCAGTATCTTCACTGAAGCCTCATGTAGCATGTTAGTGGTCTTAAAGTCCTTCCAGCTATGCAGATTGACCAGGTTGTACCTGGAGCTTCAGCCTACACCCTCTGAAAGTTTCTCTCCTTTGTATGCCACCTGAACAAGCATTGCTCTTTGTTCCTTTTACATGTCCCACTAAGTCCAACAGCTGTAAGACTCTTCAGCTTATCTTTATCTAGCCTAAGAGTTTTCAGAGTCTCCTCCTACTTTCTCAGCTCAGCTTGGCAACAGTCTAAATGCCTGTCCTAATAAAGCCATCTTGCCAGTGGCTGCCAGTGCTATCAGCCAGTACTGGCAACCAGGACCAGCCTTTGTTCAACTGGTGCCCTAGGCAAAAGGTCTCCACAGCACCTCCCCCCAACACAACACTGGTCTACCTACAACATCCAGATTACTGAAAAAGTACCCTTGCAAGAGTGGCACCCTAAGCAGCCACCTAGTTGGCCTATGCCTAAGGCCAGCTATGGTGGCAACATGGCTCTATAGCATTCTGCCACCAGTGGGACAGTAGTATGTCTGTCTGTCTTCCTCAATTGATTCACAGATGCCCCCTTTTCCTCAATCCCCCATACTGTATATTACATCCTGCAGGCTCTGCAGAGTACAGGCCTGGTAAATTGATATGGCTATCGTAGGTAATACATTGCCTGCAGTGGTGAAGTGTGCTAATTCATTTGTTATGGCTCTGACTATAAAAGATAAACATTAGTAGTTAGCCAAGTCAGTTTACCACAATGACCAATCATCACAGTGGAGCCCCATGTTGGCCCTGCCTCCCTGTCTGTTAGCTCTTGTAGACCTCTCTCTGTTTCGCTAATCTGCAACACTAAGAACAAAACCTGAGTTCGGACCAGACAGGAGGAACAGGCACGGCAAATGCATTCAACTTGATTTCTTCCAGAGTAACAGATCCTATTGGGAGCTGATCTCATAGCCATATACAGAGGAGTAGCTAGGCCATTTGGAGCTTAGAGTGAGAGCCTCATTTGGTAGCCCCCTAACCTGAAGAGCAAAAAAAAAAGAATAGACAATTTGAAGTGAAAAAAAAAACTCCTTCAGAAATGCAAGTAATGCAAAACATATTATTCTAGCAACTTTATGTGTTTATAACAGCATTGCAGTATTTCAGATTGTGCCCCTGATGTGACTGTGTCCAACTTGGAAGAAAGTCACAAAATGAATGACATTAAGGTTTCAGACATTTGACTGCTTCATCCTTCAGAAAATGTAAAGTAATACAAAACATATACTAGCAACTTTCTATGTTTATAACAGCAACCACCTGGTGAATCTGGGCATACTGGGGCAATGCAGCAATTGCCTCATGTACACAGACAAACCTCTCCTCCTACCACCCAACACTACAAACTGTGAGAGATGCACTTACATAGCCAAACTGGAAGCAAAGCTCTCTCCACCCAAGATTGTGCTAAACAGTCAAGAGGAGAAGGTTAACACCAGCACTACACCTCAAGCAACACATAGCCCCTCTAAACACACAACACCAACACCCACACATAGCAACATTAAATCCACATATGCAGAGGCCCTTAACTGTAACCTGCCCAAGCAACAAGGACCTCAAAAGCTGAAATGCAAACAAACACCAATCACAACCAAAGTGTCACATAGCTCACAACACCAGTGTGCCACCCAGCAACAGCCCCTAAGGCAAGACAATATGCCTAACACTTTAGTCATAGGTGACTCTATAATCAGACACACTGATGTCCCACTCAGGCTGAACAAGTAGAAAATTACAGTCAGCTGCCTGTCGGGTGCCAGGATCCACCATGTAATGCATGCACTGAAGTCACTCCACAAAAAGTACAAATATGACTCTGTCATTGTCCATGTTGGAGTGAATGACTTGAGACGTACCTCCCTGGACTACATGAAAAGAGACATGGAAGAGCTCTCGGATAATGTGGCCCAGGCAGGTATGACCCTAGCCCTGAGTAGCATCCTGCCTTCACCCAAAATGATACCACAATATAAGGACAAAATGATTGACTTCAACAATTGGCTAAGCTTCTGGTGTCATTCAAAGTGGATCCAGTATCTGTCTGCCTGGGATGACATGATCGACAGACCACAATGCTTTGCCAGAGGTGGTCTGAACCTGTCGCCCCTGGGATTCAGGTTACTGGCTAAGGCTCTTGCCACCTCTGTAGTGCCTTTTTTAGGCAAAGGTCAAAGGACAAAACCACCACCGTAACAGGTACAAGCATGCAAATTCTGAAGGTAATGCTACTCAATGATAGAAGTCTAAACCTCAAAATGGACTCTCTTGAGGCACTACTAAAAATGGAGAACATTGTTTACCACACTTTTTGGCCACCAAACCAGGACCGAAACACTAAAGGTGGTGGAGTATCCATATTCATCAAGGATATTCACACCACCAGGCTAGTTGCCCAACACAATGCATCTGAAATTCTCCAGGTGCAACTAACACTAGGTAAGACTGCAATCCAAATTTTAGCTTGTTACAGATCCACTACCATACCCCAAGATTCTCACTACACCTTTCTAAACATACTGGAAAATATTAAGATACAACCAAACACCCTAATACTGGGTGATTTCAACTACCGTGCCATTAACTGTGAAAACTTCTCGTGTACCAACACCTTTGCCCAACGGTTCTTGGAATTCATAAATTCCAACACCCTGGATCAACTAATCCATAGTCCCACCAGGGACTCCAATATCCTAGACCTGGTCATTACCAACATGGGAAATCGATGCTCCACACCTATGGTCACCCCCTCGTTGGTCAGGTCTAACCATAAGCTAATCACCCTTAACATCCAACTCCCACCCCCACACCCCCCAGTAAGGAAACCTCCATAAAAACTTCTCCAAAGCCAACTGCATGCTACTCAAGTCAGAAGTGACAAACTTCATGACACCCATGCAGATGGGAACTGAAAGTTCGACTGCTGAATCCTACACTAAGGCACTGTATGAGCACATCCACTCATGATGCATGAATCGTGCCATCCCAAATAGAACCAAGATGCTCTCCTCCAAAAAGAGAAAGCCAATCTGGTGGTCCCCTGACATAAACAAATTTTAAAACAAAAGGAAGAAACTGTTGCAGAAAAGAGGAAAATCCCAGGATGCAAATAACTCCCTTACCAGCCTCAGTAAGAAACTGAGATCCCTCATAAAATCTTCCAAAGCTAGTTGTGAAAATAAAATTACCAAATATTCCAAAGACAACCACAAGGCATTCTATAACTATGTCAACAATCTAAATGGCAATGCTCAGATCTGCTCTGAGCTACAACAAATGGCATTACATATACTGATTCCAAGGATATTGCCAATATCCTGGCAGATCAATTCAGTGCCAACTTCACCCCCCCCCCCTCACACCCTAAACGGCCCATCTCAATACCGGAAGATTGCCAAATTCCGGTAATAACGGCCACACAGGTAAAAAACGCACTCTCCAAAGCTAAGAATACAGCATCCATGGGACCAGATAACATCCCAGGCTGTGTATTACATGAACTACAAAATGAACTGGCACCTCACCTAAGTGTCATGTTTAATCATAGCCTCACCTCAGGCTTCATGCCCACTGAGCAGCGCACAGCTACAGTTATCCCACTCCACAAGGGGGGATCCACCTTGGATCCCGGGAACTACCACCCCATCAGTCTGATGAGCCTGATCTGCAAGGCCATGGAACGTATTATCATGGAACTTATAAACAAAGACATTGGCAACCTTCAAACACTGGACCCCACCCAGTTTGGGTTTGTGAAGGGCCGATCTTGTCTCCTGAATCTGATTGACTTCTTCGAATTAGTCTCCAGATCCGTGGACGAGGGTAAGGCCGTCCACACAGTCTATCTGGACCTCGCCAAGGCCTTTGACACCATCCCCCACTCTGGAATCATAGATAGACTTACTAAGCCGGGCATTAATCCCTACATCACTCGATGGGTTGCCAACCGGCTTACTGACAGAACCTAAAAGTAGCCGACTCCAAATCCAGCTCCAGACAAGTGACAAGTGGAGTATCTCAGGGTTCTGTCCTGGGACTGCTCTTGTTTGACATCTACTTCTCTGAAGTACAGGCCAACACTAAGGGACTCTGGCTAACAAAGTTTGCAGATGACTGCAAACTGGGAGCCATTACTGAATCCCCAGATGATGTGGATACTCTACAAAAGGGCCTTACAGAAACAGATGCTTGGTGCCAGAGCCATGGGCTCAAGCTCAATGCCAAGAAACGTATAGTTATCCCCTTTGGGAAAAAACATGTACCCATGAATTACCACATAGGTGGCAGTACACTAAACACTGAAAGTGTGATAAGAAACTTATGGACACAGGTAGACAGTGGTCTCACCTTCGATAACCACATCGCCACAACAGTCAGGAAATCCTTTTATTTGGCACAACTCATCACTAAGGGCTTTTCATCCAGAAAAAAGGAGGTCATTGTCCCACTATACTCATTCCTCATTAGACCCATTATAGAATACAATGCCCCATTTGGTATGTACTTCTCAAGACATCTGCAACATCTGGAAAGGCCGCAGAAATACCTCACTAAAAGAATCACAGGCCTAAAGCAGATGCCCTATGCTGACCGCCTTAAAAAACTCCAGCTATACTCTGTCGCATATCGTCTACTCAGAGGCTATCTCTGCTTAACATACAAGGCCATGTCAAACCCAGAGCTGTTGGACATGCTACACTTAAAGAAATACCAATCCCTTAGAGCCACACGCTCCAGGGATCTAAACATTGTCATCACAATAAACAAAACATGCTGGAGGGATAGGTTCCTGACCCAGAGACTCCCCAGACTCTGGAATAGACTGCCCATACATGTCAAGCAGAGCACCTCTTTATTCCTCTTCAAAAGGAACCTTGACAATTGGATGGGAGAAAGGAAATTCACCCCGAGGATCATGTCAGTCACCCTGCTAGTCAGGGGTCCAGGGAAGTAAATAGTGTAGGAAGAAATAGCCAGGGAATTGTTATGGCTAGGCTTGTATAGGCCCTAGGGCTGATAGCCTAGTACCAACCTATGAACCAGGATTTCAAACATTGTGATCCCTCCAACTTAGAAGTCACTAAATGACAGACATTTGAGTTTTAGACTTCATATTCTAGCTTCAGAAGATGCATATTAGTACAAAACACATTATTTTAGCAACATTCTAAGTTTGACAAAAACAATATTTTAAACTTTGGAAAAACCATCATACACCAAGGAAGGAAAAAAAAAATGTTTTGGGGTAAAGTTTTTTTGGGTTTCAGGAAAAAAAAGGGGAAAAAATTTTGTGACAACAAGATGGCACAATATGAAGTTATAAGTTGGATAGCACAGGCAAGTAGTTCATAAATAAGGTGGTGGAGGAGAGAAAAGCCTTTCTGAGGAAGTAAAGTTAGAGTAAGCATATATAGCAATGCTATTTTAGAGTAGGAAAAATGAGAAAAAAGGCCCAAGTTTTGATTTAGCAGAATATCCGGGACCATCCAAACATAGTAACAAAAATCAAGTGCTGTTCAGTGTGGAAAACCCGAAATCAAATGTGAAACCTGATGTTTCAAATGCATGTCTTCTTCTTGTGAGAAAGGATCACTCAAGTTACATGTTCATAGGGTCAGAGGTATGTGCTAGGCTAACAGCCACAGGGACCTTTTAAGCCTAAGCATGCATCCCAAACTCTGACAAGTTCTGGTACCTTTGGAAACGTAAGCAGGGGCTTGGGGGGGAAAAACAAGCAGAGGCCTGGGAGGTACAACATTTACTGGTTGCATGTGTCAATTAGAGTCAAGCTGGGGGTGAATTTCTAATGCATCATTCAAAACCGGACACGTGAAGTCCGGGTTTTTTGCACCACACTGCCACAGAGTGGCCCGTTAACCCGTTTTTTGTTCAATTTTTTTTTAACCTGCAACTATAAATTTATGTAGGCGTCACCCCCATCACCAGTATGCAGGGACATGCATGTGACATCAGCTTTGTAAATAGGCAGACTGTCTATTGGATTTGATCGGTTGGTGATTTGAAAATTGAAGGGAATATAGCAGTAACATCAGGAAGTAGACCCAGCTGTCCGACAACTTCTGCAAATCTGCAGAGTTCCCCAGTGCCCACCCTTGTTTGCAGGCAGGATGATGATAACATTTACTTTTTCTGAGTCTGAGTCTGGCAGCTCAACTTCTTCCAGGTAAGCAAAAAGAATTAAAAACAATGCAGTTGTATTTGAGGACAGACTATCACTGTCGGAGAGTTGATAACTTTTAATGATCTTGTAGAATCAGCAACCTGAACGTGTCTATTATTAACTGTTATTTTTGGGTCTGGCCTTCTCGGTTTAATTTGGATTTATTGTTCCGAGAATCCATCCTCTCATAACTAGTTTGTAGAGTCTGTTCTTACAAAAGTATTTCATGGAATAAGGCTGTTGTATGGAGCAAAACTGAGCTTATTACACAGATCATAAAGTTGTGGTCATAATTTTACTAACTTGGGGCATTGCACTCTGCAAAAGACATTAGTAATCTGGTTGACTTGTTACTATATAATCTGCTGTGATACTGTGAAGTAGGTGCACTATAGTATTGCCTAAAATATTTCTGCAGGGTGACATTTGTAGCGAATGGTTGGCAAATAGTTTGCATTTTTACTGTTTATTCATAATAATCTTAAGAAAAAATTTTTGATTTGGGTTTAAAACCTTTTTAAGTACTTTGAAGGGTTTTATTTGCAGTCTAAATATGAGATTACATTTAGTTACCTGTTTGTATGGAAAGTCTTTTTGTTTGACATTTGCTGTGTCACTGGGAAACCCTGACCTACTGTCAATGTTTTTGTTAGGATGCTGTGCAAGATATTGATAATTCTAGTCTGACTGCTGTGTTGTAAAAATATATAGTTCATTAAAACTGAGTGACTTCTTTGCGTAACTGATGCATCCAAGAGTCGTGCACCACATGGAAAAGTTGGATGTGATTGATTACACAATGTGAAAAAAAAAAACTCCATCCGCGGCTGTCAGACTTGTTTCAGATTACTAATGTCTTTTGCAGAGTGCAATGCCCCAAGTTAGTAAAATTATGACCACAACAGAATCAGTGACTAATTCACTGTTTTAAATTTCACAAGTATATTGTACAAGCACAACTCATTTAGCCAGAGTTAGATTCAGTAGTCGGAGAAAGAAAAAGTGAATTGTTGTAAAGTGCTTATGGGTCGCCCCCTTTTCATTAGAGGGCAATCCTCTTTTATCATGTTTAGGGACTTCTAGCAGATACTGTGCTAAATTAGTAAAATTTATCTGTAGTATTTTATGTGATTCTTTAGTAGTAAATATTTCTGCTTTATATTAAGCTCTGAACACAACTTAATGTTACAACTTTTGCCGGACTGCTTAATGTGTGGCAAGGATGAATAAATCTGCAGAAGATACTGTATTCCTTACATGGTTTGGGAAGGCAGCAGTTGTTATAGTGATGTCAACAAAATGGGTGGAGCATGGATAGGAGGGGGTGGGGGGGAGTTATGGGTGATGCGGGGGTGTGACCTTAGTCCGGTTTTAGCCACAAAGAAATATGGCAACCCTATGTGCAGTCCATACAGTAGGATTGTGCTGTTTCTCACCTCTTTTTTTTTCTCCTTACTTTTATTTTTATTCATTCATCTTCACTCTTCTGCTCATCAGTTTTTCACAGTGCATACAAAAACACACTCTTAACTCTTCACAGGCTAAAACCCCAAAGCGCACCCCATGGTTTAAAACAAACCCTAAACTGGAAAAGGATTGCTTTCTTTTAAACTAATAAAAAAATTAAAAAATTCTCTGTGTGGAAGATTTTTTAAAAATTTTTTTAAATATTTAAAATTAATCAGATCAGACAATAGTATTAAAAGTAGGGGGAAAACTGTTTAAAAAACAAAACAAAAAGTAATAGAAAATATATAATTGTACAGCATTACTAAAAAAGTAATCTAAGGGCAGGCAGTCTGTTTCCATTCGAAAATTTTATTAAGTACACAGACAAGCGATTGTAATGCTGTACAATTATATATTTTCTATTATCACTTTTGTTTTGTTTTTTTGACAAACATTTATTTTTGCTATTTTACTACTATTGTCTGATCTGATTAATACACAGTGATTAACTAGAAATATATGGACTGAAAATCTTCCCCCGAGAAGTTTCTTACACTGTTTTCTTTTTGGACCCACTACACTTTAGTGGGTTATTTTGAGACTTTGGGGATACCACGGAGATTACTTGTTCTTTTATAACTAATAATGACATCTCTTTCTCATTCCTCTGATCAATATGATCATTGTCCATCCTTTGGTCCAGATTCTGACAGGATTTCAAATCTAGCTTCCTGCTGGATGGTCAGCAATCTTACAAAAAAATGCCAGAGGCCTAGCATTAGAGGGGTAAAATTTGTAGGGTATCACTGCAAATAAGCCAGTTGTTTTTAAAGGCTAGTGCTCAGTACAGGTAATGTTTTCTGTTTCTTTTGCCCTTGTGCCTGCCAAGCATCAAGCCTCCCCAAATTAACTTAAGCTACGTCACTCATCAGTGGGGGGGGGGGGGGTTAACCCCAAACCATGAGGTTGGCAAATATCTATAGGGGCCATTATTCAGGCAACAATAATAGTTGCTTGTATCCTTAATGGCATTTTGGCTATAAGGTTATTTTGACTCCCTTAACCCCAGCACGTAGTTGTATGTCAGAGTACTGTTTCTCATGTGACTGCTTTCTCAGCAATGATGGCTATGAACAGACTGTGCTTTGGCAGGCAAAAACCACCCTGAGGATACCTTTGTTATGCTAACCCTACTCTGAAGGATGGTGGCAGTATACATCCTGCTCTACTCGACACATATGCCCTACCTCCACCCCCATGGATGGACATGCCCATCATTCCCTGCCAGCTTCATCAAACACCTGAGCCACCAGCTGAAGTCAGGACATTTGGGCAGTTGTCAGGGGTTTTACCCCCTACTGCTGTGGACCCAGTTCCTGTTCAATATAACAAACTGTTTATACTTAAATATTTCTGTACCTTATGTTATTATGAAAATATTTCTGGTACCTTATATAAAATTCTGAGCATATTAATTCCACATCCTCTTTCTGATATCTCCAAAAACTGAACATCAATGACAATACATTCCATGGTTCACAATCACTTGATAACCTACCACTGTTAATAAATGTTGTACAGTTCTGCATCTATTATGGCTGGCAATACAAAAAAAAAGGATTTTAGTGCTCAACAGCTTTACAGTATCCATATACATTTTAAAGTCCCTTATGCCTAGCCCAAGCCTTTTCGCTTTAGGCTTGCAATGAGTGTTACAGCAGGGATAATTCACAGTGGTCACCTGCTTTGGCAGTTCATATGTCTGTCTTTAGAGCAAATGCCAGTATGGTAATTTTAAGTAAATAAGCCTGCTGTGCTATGCAGCTCTTGAAACTCTGTGTTCTTTTCCCTTCTTTGTCTCTAAAAAACATCTAGCATGTAAACATTCAAATGGGTACCCCCTTACAAGCTGGTCATGAAAGGAGATTACTCTTCCCCCTTCCAATAAAATAGTTTGTCAGCAAATCCTAGGATTCACTCAGCTAATCAACAGTCATTGTGTCTATACTCGGCGATTGCCCCAGATAGAGCCACTCTGTCTTTGTCTCATGAGAGTAAACTGCACACGTGACAGCAAAATAAAGAAGTAGATTATAATCTAGAATTCAGCCAAGCTCCAAAAGCATATTTAATAAAATGAAATTGCTGTTTATGTTTATCTAAGACAAAGTCAGCAGTTAAGAATAATAAACATAATAAAGAAAAGCAAACATACAAAATAAACAGATAATGGATTCAAGTATACTGCAGGGAGGTGTCAAGCATGTTTACCAAACATAATCAGATAACATTTTTAATTGAAGTTCACTCTGTATTTTCCTGTCCTTAAGAAGTCATAAAACTCATTTTGCTTTCACTTGTTCAAGCAGGAATCATATATCACATGTTGTAATAGGATATTCTTCACAGGTCACAATATGCATTATGGAAGATGTTTATTCCAAATTGTGAAATAAAGACATCAATCCAACCATAGCTAGGTGTGAGCAGGTAAAGCAGGCTTAGCAGCATTTCATAGCTCCTGTACAAGAACAGAATCCAGAAAGCGAGTCAATGAACATCAAGCTGCATTTCCTTTCCAATGTAAAAAAAGAAATGTATTTATTTAATTATTGGCATTTGTCTACTGGGAAAATCTGAATGGATAATTTTATCAGTTTCCATCTGAGGCCCGGAGAGAAAAGCTCCACAGATATAAGAACAGAAAATACATACATTTAGGTGAGAACTGACATTTTACAATACACTCTAAATACATAGATTAATCCAAATATTAATGCACATATGTAGAATAATACACATATGCCATCTCTAAAACAAGATAAATACAATATCATGTAGCACTGAAATGTGTTGACATGTTATGAATGAGGGTGTTTATTACTTGTAAAGCAAATGTTAGGAGTGCAATATTCAAATAATGGATAAGGAGGGGGAAAGGAAGGGAGGGAAGAATGAGAAATAAGTCAAGATTAAGAGTAGGAAATAAAACAAGGAGAAAGAGTGCATATAGTTATTTCAGCTCTTACTCTAATAACTATATGCATTCTTCTTTTCCTTGTTTTAAGGAATGTTTCTTTTTGCAACTAAAGGAATTCTTCTCAAATCCCTGGCTTTGCATTTGCTACTTTACTGGATGTAGGATTATATATAACTGTATGTGTTAAGAGGGAACTACTATTAAAAAAAACTCAAACTACCGATGCCCAAAATCCGAGACCAAATACCTGAAACACTAAAATAAAACATCAAAACCCAAATTCAAACTAAAACTACACTCAACATACACCACACACATACACACATTAGAACACAAACAAACAAACCTAAACTACAGCCCCCTACTTAAATTTTCCCAAGGTCCCCTACATACACAAACACACAAAACCCCCCACACACCTACATTCCCTCACACACACACATCACAGTCACAACCCCTTACACTAAACCCTAACCAACAGATTTAAACATAGATACTTACCTGACCTTACAATAAACACCAGAAGCGGAATGCCCTCGATGATCGGGATTTTGAAATTCGAGCTTCTGGTTTTTCGGTAATTATGGGTCTCATCTTTCTCGAAAGTTTGAAATTGGGGTTTTCAAACTTTTGAGATTATGTAGTGATCCCATTAAGAGAAGTTGGATATTATTTAGCCGGAGGGATAATTCTAACTACTTAGAGCAGAACAGTGATGTGTTCTGTGACTTGTATTAGCTGCAAATCTAGCAACCTTGTTGTAGCACTGTTTTAGTTTAGATTTTAAGATGGCTTGAAAATTAGTCAAGATGTGAGAATTATATAACAGAGATAGGAGTAGGTACGTAGCAACAAGAGTGACTCCAGTGGATGCAGTAAGAATTCTTTAAGCTCTATACAGTATACCTATTTTTTTTTTGTAATTTGTTTTTTAATATTTACCTGTATGCACTGGTCTATTTTGTATGGGCAGGGCTACTCCTTCAAATGGAGTCTTGTTTAAGGATTTGATTTTAAAGTTATGCTTCTTATGGGTAAGTGATTTTTGGGAAAAATAAAAGTAGTTTTGTTTTCTTCTGCTTATGAGGCAGTTGCTGATTACAAAGCCAGTGTTCAACAGAGTTAAAGGTTGTATAATCTGTTCTAAGTTTCTAGATTGTCTTGAGAGGCAGTTAAGGGTGGAATTGTCTTCATACTGTACAAGGGATGCTTGCTGTATACAAATATGAAGATTGTTTATAAAAATATTAAATAGAAGAAGATAAAAGACAGACCCTTTCACCTGTAGTGATGGGTAGATAAGGGGAAATTGAAGAATTCCATTTGAATGCCTGGTAGCACTCTGACAAGTAATTATTGAACCACTGAAGGGTGGGTTGTGAGATACCCATTGTGGACAGCTGTAGTAGGAGTTTTTATGGCACACAGTATCAAAAGTTTTTGATAATTCTAAGTATAAGGAAGATGCAAGTTTATCTCTATCCCTGGCTTTATTTATGCTGTCTGTAAACGTTAAGAGGACATTTTTTATGGTATGGGCAGATCTAAAGCCATGTTGAGTATTGGTCGGTAACTGTCACATTATGAGGTGCTGGAGTAGTTTGTTAACAAATATGTCTGAGAAGACAGATAAAATGGCAATGGGCTTGAATTAGATATCTCTGTAAATGTGGTACCTTTGTGGAGTGGGATGACATGGCATTTTCTTCCAGATTGTAGGAATATAGGATTCCTGTATGGACCTGTTTATAAGGATAGTGACTGAATATGCAATTGCGTTTGCAGCAATTTTGAGATATTCTGCAGGAAGTTTATCTGCAGAAGGTGAGCAAAGTTTAAGGATGGATAATATTTTTTTATGAAAGAGGTAGTGACTGGTTTTAGTGTGATGGTGGGGGTATTAGTGGGTGGGGGTAGACATTAGTCAGGGGGATCACCCAAGGATTCATTACTGAGGTCAGCTATACTGTCAGTGAAGTACGAGTTAAACTTGGTGGCTGTTTCTATGGAGGAGTTATTGGGACAATGGTTAAGGACATTGTTATTTCCTGGGTTTAAATTTTGTTTGATGGATGACCAGATCTTTATGGTTATGTCTGCGGTTGCTTTGTAAGTCAGAATAGCGATGTTTCTTATGAAGGTTAACATGCTTTTTTGTAAGCTTACAGAGTTCTTTAAAGTGCTGTAGATTTTGAAGAGTTTTAAATTTCTGCCACTCTTTCCATGCCTTGTCCCTTCTACTCTCATTAGTAAATCAAGAGGCAAACTTAGATTTTACTCTCTTTCTATGTAGTGGTGCAAGACTGTTTAGGATGCTTAAAGATGCTGAATTTAAAGTTTTCACTGCCTAATCTCGCAGCAAGGCTTTTAGAATTGTCCAGTTAAATGAATTTAGAACAGCTAAAATGATTTGTAATGAGTTTTTGTTTTGCAGATTGTAGTTTAAGGTAAACAGTTTTTCCATTTGACATGTTAAAGCAAAACACCTGAAAGACACTGCCAAAAGTCTCCTAGTCACGTTATCTGTTATAGTGAAAACATTGTCACAGCGTTCCACTACATTATTGAATAATCTTTCTTTCTGCCATGAAAATAACAATGTCCTAACACTTCATAACGGTCAACCTCCCATTCCACAAACCATGACTCTGGATACAAAGGTGCCTCACCATTTGCCCAACCACAAAGCAGTCATCTCATGAAGCTATGTACCTTTGGGTATAAATTCCTCAGTACAGATTACAGTAGTACCGGTGTATAAAAACTATGGACACAGGTGGACAGTGGTCTCACCTTTGATAACCACATTGCCACAACAGTCAGGAAATCCTTTTATTTGGCACAACTCATCACTAAGGGCTTTTCATCCAGAAAAAAGGAGGTCATTGTCCCACTATACTCATCCCTTATTAGACCCATTATAGAATACAATGCCCCATTTGGTATGTACTTCTCAAGACATCTTCAACATCTGGAAAGCCAGAAATACCTACAGAACATTCACAGGCCTAAAGCAGATGCCCTACGCTGACTGCCTTAAAAAACTCCAGCTATACTCTGTTGCATATCGTCTACTCAGAGGTGATCTCTGCTTAACATACAAGGCCATGTCAAACCCAGAGCTGTTGGACATGCTACACTTAAAGAAATACCAATCCCTTAGAGCCACATGCTCCAGGGATCTAAACCTTGTCATTACAATAAACAAAACATGCTGGAAGGATAGGTTCCTGACCCAGAGACTCCCCAGACTCTGGAATAGACTGCCCATACATGTCAAGCAGAGCACCTCTTTATTCCTCTTCAAAAGGAACCTTGACAATTGGATGGGAATGCAATGCCCTGAGGATCATCATCACCCTGCTAGTCAGGGGTCCAGGGAAGTAAATAGTGTAGGAAGAAATAGCCAGGGAATTGTTACCAATGCTTATGGGCCCTAGAGCTGATAGCCTAGTACCAACCTATGAACCAGGATTTCAAACATTGTAATCCCTCCAACTTAGAAGTCACTAAATGACAGACATTTGAGTTTTAGACTCCATATTCTAGCTTCAGAAGATGCATATTAGTACAAAACACATTATTTTAGCAACATTCTAAGTTTGACAAAAACAATATTTTAAACTTTGTACCTGACCCTCTATCACCTCCAACACCTTCAACTCGTCAGTCAAATAAGGACACAGGCATTTGGGTTTCAGACTTCATATTTCAGAAACTGCATAATAATGCAAGCAAAGCATATTATTCTCTCAGCTTTTTAACTTTATAATAACAGCAAGCCTTTGTCCCTAATGTGATTTCCCCAAACTTGAACTCCATAAATAATGAGTGACAGTTATAAGAGTTTCTGACCTTATATCCTTCAGAAGATGCATATTGCAATTTGCACAACACAAGGAAGCAGCTTTCTCTTTAAAAACATTATATAACATACTAATTAATGAATTATATATTTATATAATTACAATAAAAACAACTGCCAGCACACCTCTCAACTGTCCCTACTTAGGAGGAATGTTCCTATTTTTGGAGACAGACTTTCAGATATTCTTCACACAATTTTCTAAATCTTATAGGTTCATAGGTAGGTACTAGGCTATCGGCCCTGGGGCCTATATAATTCTAGCCAAAACGGTTCCCTGGCTTTTGATACTCAAGAAAATTATTTTGCTGTGCCCCTGCCAGGCAGTGCTGCAGAAGTGATCCCTGGGGTGAATTTTCTATATCCCATCCAGTTGTCAAGGTTTTTCTTAAAGAGGGCCAATGAGGAGCTTTGCTTGACATGAATGGGTAGTTTGTTCCAGAGTATGGGAAGTCTCTGGGCCAGGAATCTATCCCTCCATCATGTTCTGTTTATTCTGGTGATAAGGTTTAGGTACCCATATACAGACTAGTCAGAAACAAAAAGAAATTTGACCCACAACTATTCCGTGCAGAACTCAAGTCCTGTAACTGGTCTATCCTAAAAAACCTACCCCTCCAGGAGAGCGTTTCCTACTTTAATGACATGTTCCTTAACATACTTGACTCTCATGCCCCCAGACGTCTGATTAGATCCAAGGAACGGATAGCCCCCTGGCTAACTAGTCATACTAAAACCAAAATTAAACTCCGGAACCAGGCCTGGGATAAATGGAGAGCTACTAAAACCCCTTATAAGGTCAAATTTCAACAGCTTAGGAACACCACTAAATCAGCCATTACCCAGGACAAAAAACAGTACTTCTGCCACCTTCAGAATAAGCACCAGCATAATCCAAAGAAGTTCTGGGCAGGATTTAATAACCTTCTCCATCCAGGTAAATCCACCACCCCCACCCCTGAGAAACTAATTGGGAAAGACCCAGAAGATATAGCCAAAACCACCACCTTTACTGAGACCATTCAGTCTCTAGCTAGTCAGTTAACTACCTCCTCAACTCCCTCCTCCCATAAGAATAACTCTGCTCCTCCCTCCTTTAGCCTAGAACCAGTTTCCACCGCCTATATTTGCACCCTCTTAAAAAAACTGAAACCAACTACCCTAGCAGCAGATCATATCCCATGAATACTTACACAAATGCATCTGACACAATGCTCTAATTCTCCATAACAAACTAGTAACTGCAATCAAATTTTAGCTTGTTACAGATCCACTACCCATACCCCAAGATTCTCACTACACCTTTCTAAACATACTGGAAATATTGGGCCCACAACCAAACACCTAATACTGGGTGATTTCAACTACCGTGCCATTAACTGTGAAAACTTCTCGTGTACCAACACCACTGGCCGCTTTGCCTTTCCCAGAATTCATAAATTCCAGCACCCTGGATCAGCAATCCATGGTCACCAGGGACTCTATCTAGACCTGGTCATTACCAACATGAAATCGATGCTCCACCTATGGTCACCCTCGTTGGTCGGGTCTAACCATAGCTAATCACTTATGTAACATCCGCTCCACCCCACACCCTAGTGAGCCTCCACCAAAACACCAAGCCAACTGCATGCCGCTGCTCAAGTCAAGTGACAAACTACATGACACCCATGCAGATGAGACTGAGATTCGACTGCTGAATCCAGGCACTGTATGAGCATCCACACTCATGATGCATGAATCGTTGCCATCCCAAATGATAGAACAAAAGTGCTCTCCTCCAAAGCCAATCTGGTGGTCCCCTGACATAAACAAATTTTAAAACAAAGAAACTGTTGCCGAAAAGAAAATCGGGATGGAAAATAACTCCTTACCAGCCTCAGTAGGCAGGATCCTCATAAATCTTCAAAGCTAGTTTGTCCAGTACCAAATATTCAAGACAACCACAAGGCGTTGTAACTATGTCAACAATCTGAAATGGCAATGCTCCAGATCTGCTCTGAGCACAACAAAATAGCATTACGCCATACTGATTCCAAGGATATTACTCGCCAATATCTGGCAGATCAATTCAATTGCAACTTCACCCCCCTCACACCCTAAGCGGCCCATCTCAATACCGGGAAGATTGCTGCCCAAATTCCGGTAACGATGACCACAGGTAAGCAGCACTCTCCAGAAAGCTAAGAATACAGCATCCATGGGACAGATAACATCCCAGGCTGTGTATTACATGAACTACAAAAAAATGAACTGGCACCTCACCTAAGTGTAATCATGTTTAATCCATAACCTACACACCACCTCAGGCTTCATGCCCACTGAGCCGGCGCTTTTGGCTACAGTTATCCGCACTCCACAAGGGGGAATCACCTTGAATCCGGGAACTTCTCACCCCATCAGTCTGATGAGCCTGATCCTGCAACAGGCCATGGAGCGGTATTATCATGGAACTTATAAACAAAGAATTGGCAACCTTCAAGCACAGGACCCCACCCAGTTTGGGTTTGCGAAGGGCCGATCTTGTCTCCTGAATCTGATTGACTTCTTCGAATCAGTCTCCAGAGCCGTGGACAAGGGTAAGGCGGTCCACACAGTCTATCTGGACCTCGCCAAGGCCTTTGACACCATCCCCCACTCTGGAATCATAGATAGACTTACTAAGTCGGGCATTAATCCCTAAGTCACTCGATGGGTTGCCAACCGGCTTACTGACAGAACCTAAAAGTAGCCGACTCCAAATCCAGCTCCAGACAAGTGACAAGTGGAGTATCTCAGGGTTCTGTCCTGGGACCGCTCTTGTTTGACATCTACTTCTCTGAAGTACAGGCCAACACTAAGGGACTCTTGCTAACAAAGTTTGCAGATGACTGCAAACTGGGAGCCATTACTGAATCCCCAGATGATGTGGATACTCTACAAAAGGGCCTTACAGAAACAGATGCTTGGTGCCAGAGCCATGGGCTCAAGCTCAATGCCAAGAAATGTATAGTTATCCCCTTTGGGAAAAAACATGTACCCATGAATTACCACATAGGTGGCAGTACACTAAACACTGAAAGTGTGATAAGAAACTTATGGACACAGGTGGACAGTGGTCTCACCTTTGATAACCACATTGCCACAACAGTCAGGAAATCCTTTTATTTGGCACAACTCATCACTAAGGGCTTTTCATCCAGAAAAAAGGAGGTCATTGTCCCACTATACTCATCCCTTATTAGACCCATTATAGAATACAATGCCCCATTTGGTATGTACTTCTCAAGACATCTTCAACATCTGGAAAGGCCGCAGAAATACCTCACTAAAAAAATCACAGGCCTAAAGCAGATGCCCTACGCTGACTGCCTTAAAAAACTCCAGCTATACTCTGTTGCATATCGTCTACTCAGAGGTGATCTCTGCTTAACATACAAGGCCATGTCAAACCCAGAGCTGTTGGACATGCTACACTTAAAGAAATACCAATCCCTTAGAGCCACATGCTCCAGGGATCTAAACCTTGTCATTACAATAAACAAAACATGCTGGAAGGATAGGTTCCTGACCCAGAGACTCCCCAGACTCTGGAATAGACTGCCCATACATGTCAAGCAGAGCACCTCTTTATTCCTCTTCAAAAGGAACCTTGACAATTGGATGGGAGAAAGGAAATTCACCCTGAGGATCACGTCAGTCACCCTGCTAGTCAGGGGTCCAGGGAAGTAAATAGTGTAGGAAGAAATAGCCAGGGAATTGTTATGGCTAGGCTTGTATAGGCCCTAGAGCTGATAGCCTAGTACCAACCTATGAACCAGGATTTCAAACATTGTAATCCCTCCAACTTAGAAGTCACTAAATGACAGACATTTGAGTTTTAGACTCCATATTCTAGCTTCAGAAGATGCATATTAGTACAAAACACATTATTTTAGCAACATTCTAAGTTTGACAAAAACAATATTTTAAACTTTGTACCTGACCCTCTATCACCTCCAACACCTTCAACTCGTCAGTCAAATAAGGACACAGGCATATGGGTTTCAGACTTCATATTTCAGAAACTGCATAATAATGCAAGCAAAGCATATTATTCTCTCAGCTTTTTAACTTTATAATAACAGCAAGCCTTTGTCCCTAATGTGATTTCCCCAAACTTGAACTCCATAAATAATGAGTGACAGTTATAAGAGTTTCTGACCTTATATCCTTCAGAAGATGCATATTGCAATTTGCACAACACAAGGAAGCAGCTTTCTCTTTAAAAACATTATATAACAAACTAATTAATGAATTATATATTTATATAATTACAATAATAACAACTGCCAGCACACCTCTCAACTGTCCCTACTTAGGAGGAATGTTCCTATTTTTGGAGACATGACTTTCAGACTTGATTTCCCTTTCACACAATTTTCTAAATCTTATAGGTTCATAGGTAGGTACTAGGCTATCGGCCCTGGGGCCTATATAAGCCTAGCCAAAAGGGTTCCCTGGCTTTTGATACTTAAGAAAATTATTTTCCTGTGCCCCTGTCAAGCAGTGCTGCAGAAGTGATCCCTGGGGTGAATTTTCTATTTCCCATCCAGTTGTCAAGGTTTATCTTAAAGAGGGCCAATGAGGAGCTTTGCTTGACATGAATGGGTAGTTTGTTCCAGAGTATGGGTAGTCTCTGGGCCAGGAATCTATCCCTCCATCATGTTCTGTTTATTCTGGTGATAAGGTTTAGGTACCCATATACAGACTAGTCAGAAACAAAAAGAAATTTGACCCACAACTATTCCGTGCAGAACTCAAGTCCTGTAACTGGTCTATCCTAAAAAACCTACCCCTCCAGGAGAGCGTTTCCTACTTTAATGACATGTTCCTTAACATACTTGACTCTCATGCCCCAGGCGTCTGATTAGATCCAAGGAACGGATAGCCCCCTGGCTAACTAGTCATACTAAAACCAAAATTAAACTCCGGAACCAAGCCTGGGATAAATGGAGAGCTACTAAAACCCCCCTTGATCGCATCAAATTTCAACAGCTTAGGAACACCACTAAATCAGCCATTACCCAGAACAAAAAACAGTACTTCTGCCACCTTCAGAATAAGCACCAGCATAATCCAAAGAAGTTCTGGCCAGGATTAATAACCTCCTCCATCCAGGTAAATCCACCACCCCCACCCCTGAGAAACTAATTGGGAAAGACCCAGAAGATATAGCCAACACCTTTAACTCTTTTTTTACTGAGACCATTCAGTCTCTAGCTAGTCAGTTAACTACCTCCTCAACTCCCTCCTCCCATAAGAATAACTCTGCTCCTCCCTCCTTTAGCCTAGAACCAGTTTCCACCGCCTATATTTGCACCCTCTTAAAAAAACTGAAACCAACTACCCTAGCAGCAGATCATCTCCCAGCGGAATACTTACAAATTGCATCTGACACAATCGCCTATCCCATATCAATCCTGATAAACAGGACTATAACTGAATCCACCATTCCCTCTATTTGGAAAGTTTCTTACATTATCCCTCTTCATAAAGGTGGTAACTCCACGGAAACTTCCAATTACAGACCAATAGCAATACTGTCGCCTCTAGCTAAAATTATGGAAAGATGTGTTCACAAACAACTACTACACTATCTAACCCTTCATAATCTCCTGTCTAACTGCCAGCACAGCTTTCGCCCTCATCACAGTACAACCACTGCTCTACTCTCCTTCATTGACTCCATCAATAATAACTGCAATAACAAACTAATATCCTCCGCCCTCTTTCTGGATCTATCAAAAGCCTTCGACATGGTTAATCACCAGCTCCTCCTCTCCACCCTAGAAAGCCTACATCTTGACAACCTAGCCCTAAGCTGGTTCAAGGCTTATCTCTCTGGTAGGCTACAAGCTGTCCAGTGGCAAAATAGACTATCTGACCTGCTCCCAAACACCATTGGTGTTCCTCAGGGCTCGATACTTGGTCCCCTTCTTTTTTCCATCTTCATTAACGATCTCCACTCTGTCATCCCTAAAGTCACCTGCATTCAATACGCGGATGACTCAACCCTGATCTGTTCTGATGTCTCTCTCTCAAAACTACAAACAACTACTCAACACTGTTTTACTATAGTTGAAAAATGGTTCTCCGATCTGAAACTCATACTCAATCCATCAAAAACCAAACTGCTTCTATTTTTCCCCACCATAACCACACCACTAGATAAAGAACTTCCTATTCCAAATAATATCTCCTTTCATGTTGAATCCATCAATGGCACTATCATTGACCCTGTCTCTATCACCAAACTATTAGGTGTCACCATTGACCACAAACTCAAATTTGGCTTTCACATCAGCCACACCATTAAAACTGTTAACAAGAAACTCAGGTCCCTGTATAGAATAAAAAACTACCTTACCCCTAATACCAAACTCACTATCGCTCGCACCCATCTCCTCTCCACCCTCTTGTACGCCTCCCCAGTACTCTCTTTTCTCAAAAAGCGTGAACTCAATATGCTTACTGTTGCCTATAATCACATTGCCAGATTTATTACAGGAACTCCATATCGAACTCACCACTGCCTTAACCTTAAGAAAATTGGCTGGTTAGAATTGCCCAACCTTCTCAAACTTAACCAACTCACTGAAGCTTTTAAAATAATAAACCACCCAGATAGAACTCCATCACTGAGCAGTATATTGATCCCCTATACCAACCTTAACTGCCTTCGATTGTCAAACAGTGTTCAAATACTCACCATTAAATCAAAGAATATGGGCGGCGATGCTCTTTATGCTAATTCCATTGGAAAGCCTTGGAATTCCCTTCCAAACCACATAAGAAATATGACTTCACTTAATCAATTCAAAAATAATCTCAAAGAATATCTTAAGTCACACTGGCTGTGTCCCTGTACTGAACCAGACTAACCTAGCGACTCGCTCCTCTCAATCCTCCACCCCCTCTCAGACTTAAATTCCTTTAATTCTGGCCCCACTATGTTATCATCTCAACCTTATATTTGAATATTTGAATGTTCTATAATCAAAATGTATAGCCTGCTGTAATTGTTTTTTCTCATCCTATGTTAATCCTACCTCTTATGCGTGTAAATGTACAATGTCATGTCATTATGTTGGAGCTTTTCTCCCCGGGCCTCTACTGAAAAAGGACATGTATCCAGCTAGACTAGCCCGGTCAACAAATGTAAAATAAATAAATAAATAAATGTGGTTTGGAGAGACTGGGATTTCTTTAAGTGTAGCATGTCCAACAGCTCTGGGTTTGACATAGCTTTGTATGTTAGGCAGAGATCGCCTCTGAGTAGGCAATATGCGATGGAGTAGAGCTGGAGTTTTTGAGACAGTCTGCGTATGGCATCTGTTTGAGGCCGGTAATCCTCTTAGTGAGGTATTTCTGTGGCCTTTCGAATTGTTGTAGGTGTCTTGTGAGATACATGCCAAATGGGGCATTGTATTCTATAATGGGTCTGATGAGAGATGAGAGGAACAATGACCTCCTTTTTTCTAGAGGAGAACCCTTTTTTGATGAGGTGTGCCACCTAGAAGGATTTCCTGACTACTGTGGCGATGTGGTTATCAAAGGAGAGACTACTGTCCACCTGTGTCCCGAGGTCTCTTATCACACTTTCAGTGTTTAGTGAGCTACCGCCTATGTGGTAGTTCATGAGTACCAAGTTTTTCCCAAAGGGGATGACAACGCACTTCTTGGCATTGAGCTTGAGGCCATGACTTTGACACCAAGAATCTGTCTCTGTGAGGCCCTTTTGTAGAATGTCTACATCATTAGGTGATTCTATTATGGCTCTCAATTTTCAGTCATCTGCAAACTTTGTTGGCCAAAGACCTTCTGTGTTGGCCTGTACTTCAGTGAAGTAGATGCCAAACAGGAGAGGACCCAGACCGAACCTTGTGGTACTCCACATGTGTTTTTTTGAAGCTGTCCTGTCTAGTACACAGAAAACCACACTACATGACCAACATACTAGTGATAATAATAACTTAAAGAAAGAGGACACACATCTTAAACTCTTTTTTGAAGCAAAAATAAACAGCCTTGGTAGATATTTTGCAATACAGTTAATTAAGGCCTACAGATTTTACACTGTCTCTTTGATAGTTGGCTGATATTTGTCCAATATTTTTGTTACTGTTATGCTTTGATTTTTAAATGGCATTCCTACTGGAACTACACACATAAATACATACATACATACATACATACATACAAATATTTCAAGCGCAGGCATTAATGCCCTTCTTGGCTGCCAATATACCAAAACACGTGTTCCCATAATAAGTGTCCAGACTGTCCTTAAAAATATCTAAACATTCTAAGCATGCAACAATATTAGTAAGGAAATTATTCACAACGTATGTTCAGGAACAATTTCTTCAGATTGTAAAAAAAAATCTACCAGGGAATGGAACATACTAGATATTGTTTGTGTTCCTAAAGAAATTACTGTCTCTTCATGTCAAGTTACCACTGTTGATGTGCAGTGATCATAGTATTATAAAGGTTAATTTGTTGCTAGATAATTCTTCCACACTGAATCCTAAACCAGTGCACATTAGATTGATAACAGATTATATAGAAGCAAAATAGTATGTAAAACTAATTGAAGTGATGTGTTGAGTGGAAAAATTGCAGAAGGAATGTGAACAGTTTTGAAAGAGATATTTTTGAATATAAAAGAAAAAAAATGTTTAACATCAGGATCTAGGAGCACAATATCAAGATACTTGATTATAGAAAAAAAACAGACCAGGAATCATGATTCTGAAGAGATCAGTTCACAAACAAAAGCGCTTAACCATGATTTTACTTTTTGTTTTCACATTAAAGGTTCAGTTCTGTGTGATCCCGGGCTTCCTGGTCAGTTTTTTGTTCTATATGTGTTGTTTATGAACCAGTTACAGGAACTACTTGGTGGTGTCTTATTATAAGATACTTGATTAATATGAGAGAGAAAATATAAGAAATGAAAAAGGCATCAAACTACAGTTTGAAACCTGAAATAAACAAGCTGGACAAACAAATTAAGAATAATGTGATGCAAAATCAAGAGAAATTTGAATAAAATGTATATAAAGATATTGAGCATAATTGGAAACCATTTTATAGATACATAAGATGTGGAAGGAGTAAAAACATACAAATTGATAAACTGTGTGTAGCTTCTACAGTGTATTCTCAGGTAGAACAGATTATAGATATATTTACAAAATCTTATACAAAACAGTTTGGCTCCACAAAGGGGGTAGTAAGATGTCCTAGTGACATCCAGTTAACCTCAGATACAGAAATCAAATTAAATTATTTTGAAAATAACTATGCAAACTGGAACCAAACAAAGCATAGGGAGGAGACAGAATTAGTAATAATGACCTGAGAACACTTCAGCAAGAAGTTATAGTACCATTATATCAATTATTTACTAGATCAATGATCATATCAATATGGGGAGATTCCTCATCACTGGAGACATGCACTTATTTAACCTGTCTTTAAGAAAAAGGGGAATAGGACTAACCCAGAGTCATATAGACCCTTAAGTCTACTTTCATGTTGTGGAAAAATAATTTCGAAGGTAATATTGGCTAAGTTAATATCAGAACTGGAAAGGCTGAGACTTGAAATCACATATCAGATTCATTTACGGACAATATATGAGAAGATCCAGCTTTGAGTTTTTCTAATTATATCACCTGATTGGTTAATGATAGTTATAGAACTGTAGGTAGTATAAAAATATTTAGAAAGTCTAGGAAATCAGAAATGATGAAGTCATTTTTGTTAGTTACATTAGACCCAAACTTGAGTATGGAATAACAATATGGACGCCTTATAAGAAATCAAGCATGAGTAAATTGGGAGTATAGTGGAAATGTACCAAGGGCATACATAGATATGAAAATTTAAGTTATTAAGAAAGACTAAAATATCTGAACTTGTATAGTGTTTCATATAGATATCTAAGAGGAGACCTTATTCAGGCAGAGAGGGCATTTAGAGAAAACTACCTCTGGGAATGTTTAGGGTTATCAAAAATAATAGAGAATCATCAGACAGACTGTGCAGAAGATTCTATAGGAATCAGAACTGTACTAATTGGCTCTCTGAGAGAGCAGCTGCTGCATGGAATAGTCTGCCAAATTACATTAAAGCAAGCACTAGTTTAGATATTTTTAAGATGGCCTGGACACTTATTATGGGAACAGCTATAGTGGTATATTGGTAATGTAGAAGGGCATCAATGTTTGTGCTTGAAATATCTGTATGCATATATTTATGTATGTATGCATGTATGCATTAGCTGAAATCCCCAATAAAGCTAATACCTTTCTACTGGGGGACTTCAGCGATCCATCAGTAAACTAGCTAACCTATACTTCAAGAGGTCAGTATGCCCAACACTTCCTTGGTAGTATAAATGCTAATGACCTTGTACAATTAGCCACCCATTCTACTAGGGTCCCCAATACCCTCAATCATATTAAAACAAATGTGGACACTTACAAACCTCCGATATGTATCATATTCCCTTGTTAAATCACCATAAATCAATTACCTTTTCCTTTACAATTATTGGTACTTTACCCCTCAGATGGCTTCCCATTGATGAAGCTGCTGTTTATTTTAGTGACTTCTACTTACACCTAAATAGTTGTATTGATAAGTCATTCCATAGCCACACCAAATGTACTAAGAAATATGTCTATGTTGGAATACCCATATAAATGAATTATATTATATTATAAAAGAAAGAAATAACTTAATACATGTACGAAGTAACATGCTACTTAAACCGTAGCAGGCTCAAAGCTGAAAATGAAATTAAAATAGCCACTAAAACCAAAAATAATTACCAATCTTTCTTTGAATATGTCAGGAAGTTTACAGTAACATCGAACAAAGTTCAGAGATAGCACATAACAATACTGCCCACTCGGGCCCAAAGGAAATAACTAACGTTCTAGCTAAGAATTTAGTGCAGAGTTTACTCCATCCACAGTTATTGCTGTCCCACAAATTCCTGAGTCACAACCACCACTATAATTACCAGAACAAGTTCTGTCACCACTCTCAAAAGCTAAAATCATCTCATCAATGGGCCCAGATAACATACCAGGTTGCCTGATTATCAGTGCCAAATTTGTTATATCTGAACCCCTAGTAAAACTAGTATTCTGTTCTCATTACATTCCTGAAGCCTGGAAAACAGTGATTGTTATGCTATTGCACAAGTAATATCCTAAAAACAGACTTTTATAACTATAGGCTTACTGGTCTCACTAGTCTCATATGCAAAGCTATAGAACACATCTCAGACCTCATTAATCTGGACAATGAAAATTTGTGGGCCCTCTTCAGTTTGGCTTTGTCAAACAATGGTCTTACCTATTTAAATTAATTACCCAACTTCACAAAGTGCCAACCATATAAACTAAACAAAAAACAAAGCGAAAAAAAAATGCATCTCTTCCAGGTCAGGGCACTTTTATAGACAAAAACTTGAGTACTCTCTTCCAGGTAACTAAAGAACTTCTTCAGGATAGTGTGACATAACTTCCTACCACTTAAATAATCATAAAATGAATATTCACTACCACTTAAATAATCATAAAATGAATATTCACATCTCAGAAATATCTCTGCAGAACCCTTTTCTTTTGGCAGTTCTCGCTCTCAGTGCCACGTTAGCTTTTGAGGTGAAGTAAAGGTATTCTTGTCTGGCTGCTCGGGAGCAAAGTTAATTGCTAGAGAATTTTCCAGCAGATTAGGTTTGGTGAAAGAAAGAAAGAAGCCTGGAGACAATTCATTCCAGTGCAGGTAGGATCTGGAATGATTTGTAGAATTTCCAAAAACATGTAGATAAAGTAAAACATTAAAAAACAAACCAAACATGCTACATATTTATTTGTTTATTTGTCTTTGTTGACCAGGAAAGTCTGAGAGGGCAAAGCCCATTTGCAGAGAGGAGACCTGGGAAGAAAAGCAGCAGTAGCTGCACATATCATACCTATATAGTTTTTTTACAAAGATGCATTATATTGCTAGTTCTTAGGACATCTAGATACAAACAGGTAATTGTTCTGTAGTGACACTATATAAACATAAAACAGGTATTTCTTCTCTGTTGACATTATAGAATATATTAAATTCAAGTGAAAACATTTGCTATGCAAACAATAATTGTGCAATATATGTGACAAGCAGATACTAGATATGTCTTATAAGACATGGGTAAGGAGGAGTACAGTATAGATTGAACACCATCATCATCGTCATCATCATCACCAACCCTTCTTTCCCAGTTTTTTGTTTCCTACATGGGGTGTCATGTCAAATGTCGCCATTTCTCTCAATTCAATGCCACTCTCCTACCTTCTACTACAGTCATGCCTGAGTGTCGCATGTCTTCTCTCACAGAATCAATCCATCTCTTTGCTGGTTACCCTTGTTTCCTTTTGCCTTCTTCCTGTTTGTCCAAAATCTTCTTTACCAGATTGTCTTCAGCTTTTCTGCACAAGTGCCCAAACTCTGCAATTGGAGCTACTTGTCCTTCAGCTCTGATGTGCAATCTTCTTCATCTGTCCTACAATGTGTATCATACTACCCATCTCAGGCACTTCATCTCCATCACTAATAGCTTCCTCAGTTGTTCTGCCTTCATTGCTCAGGTTTCTGTACTATGATGTAGTACTGGTCATACCACTGTTTTTACACCTTACCTTTTAGCTTTTTTTCCTTCTTCTGTTACACACTACCCCTGACACTTTGTGCCAGTTGGCTGCAGCCCCTCTGATTTCAGCTTTGATCTCCACTTTTAGACTTCCCTTCTCTTCTGCCACTCTTCCCAAGTACCTGAAGCTACTGACCTGTTCCACGTTTCCCCTTCTATCTCAATTCTCAGTCTCTTCTGACTTCCTCCATTTACTGCCATTACAAGTCTTATCTGTACTCATTTTCATCCTGTGTGCCTTTAGTTTTGCATTCCATTCCAGTATTATCTTCTGAAGTTCTTGTTCAGAATGTTCATGTAATGCCACATCATCTGCACAAACCTGCAGCTTTTTTTGATCTGTCCCTGTCAACCTGTTTGGTAATGTAGTCCATCATCAGTATGAACAGCAGTGGGTTCAGAGATGAACCTTCATACACACCCACTCCCACTGGTAGCTCTTCTATGAGTTCTGAACACTGTCCTTACTTATGTTATTGGATCTTTGTACATAGCCTGCACTAATTCTACCAATGTTTCTGAAACTTTGAACCATTGCAGGACTGCTCACATCAACTGTATTGGAACCTTGCTATATGCTTTCTCCAAGATTAGGAATGCCCATTTGAACTCTTTCCTCATGTCTAGGTTTTTCTCAACTATCTGCATCACTGCAAGCATTGGGTCAGTTATACTGGATCCTGATCCGAATCCAAACTGCTTGCTTTCTACTACTCTGCATATTGTCATTGTTGTTTTTTTACCTGGTCCCTGTTTTTCTTTAGTACCATGAGGGATTCAGTTTTATAATTTATTTAATCTGCAAATTCGTTTATCAATCACCCTCTCCAGGACTTTCATGCAGTGTGATAGTTTGTTACCACTATATTGGCCACAGTTGCAAATGTCTTCTTTGTTCTTGTACACTACAACTAGTATGCTTGTTCTCCAGTCATCTGGGATAGGCCTCTTTCTCCACTCTGCTAGAGATTATAGATATTAGGAAGAAATAAATAAAACTGAGGCAAGGAGTGTAAATGTGTCAGTAAACAGATAACTGTTAAAGTTAGAAGAGGGAGAGACAGTCATATAGCTGATGAGCCAAAGATAAGGGAGATAAGAATACCAGGGTACATACTGAGATAAAGTGGGAAGGTTAGAAAGAAATTAAAATGGCCTGAAGTTAAACGCCAAAAAATGTATAGTCATACCCTTCGGGAAAAACAAGGTAACCCCAAGCTACCATATAGGTGGCAATCCACTAAGCACAGAAGAGGTTATCAGGGACCTGGGGACCCAGGTTGACAGTGGCCTTTCTTTTGACACTCACATTGCTAAAGTGGTTAGAAAGACCTTCTACATTGCCCACCTGATCATGAAGGGATTCACATCCAGATCTAGTGAGGTTATTGTTCCCTGTACTCTTCACTTATCAGACCAATGATCGAGTACAATGCCCCATTCGGGATGTATCTCACCCGACATCTGCAGCAATTGGAGAGACCCCAAAAGTTCCTCACCAAAAGGATAAAGGGACTCCAAAATCTGTCATATGCTGCCAGATTGAAGAAACTCCAGCTCTATTCAGTCGCATACCGTCTGCTCAGAGGTGACATGTGCCTGACATACAAGGCCATGTCCAACCCGAATTAATGGACATGCTCCACCTCAAAAATCCAAATCCACCAAAACCACTAGAGCAAGCGACTTAAACCTTAGCACGGATATAAATAGGACGTGCTGGAGGGATAGATTTATCACTCAGAGACTCCCTATGCTGTGGAATAAAATCCCGGTCCATGTGAGGCAGAGCACCTCGCTGACTCTGTTCAAGAGAAATCTAGACCTGTGGATGGGAGATCGTAGGTTTACCCCGGGAATCATCTCTGTGTCACTGCTGGACAGAGGCACAACAAACTAATGGGCACAGTATTTTTTCATATAAGGGGTGGCGTAAGCCACAAAAATTTGGGCTAGGCTTATAAATGCCTTAGGGCAGATAGCCTAGTATAAACCTATGAACCTATGAACCTATGTAGAGTGGAGATTAAAACTGGAAGGTAATTGAGGAGGACTGGTAAAAAGGTTTCTTGTGTAGAAGGGGAAATAGGTTATAAAGGGATAGGGAATATGAGCTATCTGAGCTAAATGAAGTTACCTAGGTGAGGAGGATATGCATAACCACATTTTGTTTAGATGTTGTTTTAGTAAAGGATTGAAAATGGAAAGTTTAATGGTCTGTTCCTGGTGTGTTGGTATGTTCTTCCAAAGTTTAAATATGTAATGGGAAGTGTAGGAAGTCATAAAAGTAACATATGTATACTAAAACACATAAATTCACTTTGGGATTTGTTTTGGCAGTGGATTTATGTATTTTAGCATGTATGTTTACTGTTTTCAGCTTATTTTGTCTATTTTGTTTCTGCCGAAATGTCTATCAGTGTCCGCTGCAAGACAAAACACATAGCCAGACCAAACTAAGATGTACATATACAAATACAGTATACACAAAGAACTTTGAAAGTAATAAAGCACACATTACTCACAAAAATTAAAATTATCGTATAAATCCCAGTTATGTAAAGACAATAAGCATAACATCAGCCAAACCATATTAAGAAAATTGATGGTGGGTAATTCTACTGCTTACATGTAATACTGTGTATCAGTTCTTGGAGTTACCTTCTAACTGAGTTGTCTTGTAAAACATTTTAAGGCTGTGCTATCTGAAAAATTGGAAAACATTTGTTTTGTACTGTGGTACTGGTATTCAAGCCACCTCATCTGAATTAACTCATACCTGCCAAATTTCAGTTTGCTGCCAGACTGAATAGCAATTACTTACAGCTCCGAATCGCCATATATTAAAAGTCAGAAAACATTTTAAGCTTAACAAGTAAAGCATCTGTTTTACTTTGCTTAGAATAAATAAATTCCTCTCATTAAAACAGGAAGGAATCATCACATAACAAATGATAAGCATATTGAAGAAATACCAAAATGCTTAAATTATTTTTTCTGTCTGTTTTTCCAGACAAAACAAAAAAAAGAAAAATGAAACATCCAATACTAAAATTTGGTCTGCCAGTTAGCACATAGGAATAAACATATGGGGTAACCTCTCTCACTGGCATATAAAGCAATCTCACACCCCACCTTGATGGGACTTCTGCATATCCGCAAGTCAAGCTCCACTCGAGTAACCCACATGCGTGACCTCAACCTGGTCTGTGACATCAATAGGACTTTTTGGCAGGACAGATTTGTGTCCTTGAGACTTCCCCATTTGAGGGATAGACTCCCTATCCACGTCAAGCAGAGTACCTCATTCTCCCTTTTTAAGTGCAACCTGGATAACTGGATGGGATACAGAAAATACACCTATGTGATTCCACCTGTGTCCCTGCTGGACAGGGGCTTTGGGCGCTGACTTGTCTAAACATGGGCTAAACTCTTGACTAGGCTTATAAAGGCTTCAGGGCTAATAGCCTAGTAACTTCTTATGATCCTATGAACCTAGCGAGCTACTCCTTGTGATCCAGGGTTTGTTTTCCTCTGCCTCTGTTTGCTTACTGTACAACTCTGAACAAGTTATTAAACCTGACAGTACTGCCATGCTGAGTCTGAAATGACACATATGGATCAGTGCTCTACCCTTGTTAACAAATGCAAATAAATAATAGTAAATCAATAAACATATGCTGTATATTATATCAATATAGTACTAAATGTTTCACATGATTATTATTTGTGTTTATAAGTAAGATATATAGACTTTTACAATATCTGACATCTCTTACAATAAATTCCTAATAAGGTTACATTTAAAGAAACTGTGAGATCATTGCCATAACTATGCATTTGCACAATACACAAAAAGGATTCTTTTTATCAAAACAAGCAAAAACTTACAAAAAGGCACACACAAAACATGTAACACAACAGATATGAATGCAGAGGCCATTTTATAAGAACAATAATGCACACCAGGATGGGTATTATAGGGAAGTAACACACATCTTCTAAGGGCGGTCAGTACCCACATTATCTGGCATTATTGCTTGCTATTGTAACAAGAGTTACTTTATATTCAGAAACAAAACTTTTAACTGGACCAAACAGAGTGCTTGTGATAAGTCCTACATTAGCCATGGAAAAAAGATCAGTAACCATAGTGATCCTGGAGTAATCTTTACGATTTTCAGTTGGTGCCAAAACATGCATTTAAAGTTATCATTTGCTTCCTTTTGTCTACACTGCTAAAGAATTAAAACGTTCAGATCCCTACTTGAAGTATGTTTTGAAATATTGTAGAAATCTACAGCACAATTCAAAAAATCTAAAAAGCACACAAAGTGACAACTGTGCTAAGTTAATATGCTGTGTAACTATTATCACTAAGCTGTCCCCAGACATGCTCATCAGTGATAACAGACAGAGCAGTAATGATTCACTGTACAATAGCACTGCCTAAAATGGAAACGCAAGTGCTAACATTCAGTTGTTAATAAACCTGGTTTAGATATTTTTATCTATGTCATCCTTCAGCCGTTGGTTGCTCCAGTTGATGTTGTGGTGGATTTTTGATTTACTTTATTTTTTCTCCACTGGACTATTTATCTGTGCTGCCAACTTTTGTTTGTGTTTTGGACATTTGCTAATGTAAGTTCACCCAAAGCTGTCTTCGTCTGCTCACTCGAACTGTGTCCTTGTGACCAAACCAAACCAGCAGTGGGCAAAACCCTTGCATTACCCATACTCAAATTAAATTAAATTATAAAAAGTGTGATACAGGAAGTAATATGTTATTGTGTTTGAAGAAGTCCTTATTTGGAGCAAAAAGCTTTATACTTCAGATAGTTTTGCAAGAGATGTACCATCTTGAGTGTTGTATTTTAAATTAAATATGGAGCAAACCAAGAAAAGAGTACAGAATAGGCTCAGATGTAGCAGTTGCAAATGTCTGAAATGGCAATTTTGGGTAGGATGAGTGGTTTAAAGATCATAGATGCTCTATTGCTACAAATATGATTTCTGTATTTCTGCAAATAATGCCATGTATTTGTTACAAAAGAAAACTCTACTTGCATCAAGATTATATCATCCCAGAAGAGACGCAAACACATAATCTCCATCTTGGAAGGCCACTGTCTTATCCAGTAGTCCAGTCAGCCTTCTGTATGCACAGCCCTGGATCTCGGTCTTTCCACTGCTGGAAAACATTGATGTGACAATGGGAAATGAAGAATTAGGAAAGCATTGAATTTGTTTGTGGAATACACTATATCCATAGTATTTTAAAAGCTCACATACTGACTAATAGAGACTCTAGTATAAGCACTTGAGTCCCAAATGCTCAAAAACTACTGTCTCAAAGCCAGGGACTTGAGCATCTTGTAGCTTCTGTAGGCTGCCGTTCATTCTTGAACTGGAATATGAATTTGTGCAAGCAGCTGCCTTATCTTACTCAAACATGTTATTTGAGAGTTAGCAAGTGCAGTAGCCATGGGGAGGGATCATGAGAGGGATTTTAAGTTTAGGGAATAGGAATGGAGTTTTAGGGTTAGGGATTGGGAAGGGAGTTTTAGGTTTAGGGAGCAGGAGGGGAATTTTAAAATTACTGAGCAATTGGGGAAGTTAGGTTAGGGAATTGGTTTGGAGTTCTAGATTTAATGTGTGACTGGGGACTTTTTGGGTTAGGAAGAAGAGGCAGGTGGGTTTTAGGATAAAGGAGTAAGGTCTTGGGCTGGGAACTGGGTGGGAGTTTTAGTGTTAGAGTCAGGGTTTTATAAGGGCTATGCAGTTTTATAGGACCAGGTGTTGAGGCAGCTGCTTAGAAACAGGAGAATGGTCTAGCAGTAGTTTAAGCACTTGTTTCTTCGAGCAAGTGTGTCACAAGCTACTAGCATGCTAGCCAATAATGGATTATGAACAGGACAGATAGCTGCCGTTAAGTTTTGAAGTACACTTACACATCTACACATTCATAGCTGGATATCTGTCTGACATCAAGGAAATGTTGCCATGCCTACTTCATAACCACTTTGAGAAAATGTTTATAGCACTGCAGATACCCATGCATCAGTAGATGAACAGTCACAAAGAGCTGTAGAATATTTTTCTCTGTTAGCTCAAATAGTGGAGCACAAGGAGATTTCAGATCAGATTTCAACTTGAGCAACAGGTCACTAGGTCAGAACTGGTATGTAGTTAGTGTAACTACCAGACTTCAGCAGAGTAAAACATGCAAATCATTTTTAGCGAACATGTTTGTAGGCTTAACACTGCAGCCTAAGTAAAGATCATGGAGACTTCTGTCTAGGTTTCATAATAACTCACCTCTTTTTGTGCAAAGTATTATTTTAAAAATAACTTTTGATAAATGATAGGTTACAAGTCCCACAGCTGCTTTGATGGCTATAACTCTTACATAATCTCAGAGGAAAATGTTCATATGAAAAAAAAAAAATCATGCATGTTTATTTCTGCTAGCAGGTTGGAAGTGATATACCAGAGATTTTCTTTGTTTGTTTTTTCACTTATTGATCTGCTTTGCTCATAATGCATTTTTATCGAGTAGCATGTTTTGTCTTATGAATGAGCATGAATAAGTGATTGTAAAAAATGCAGGTATGATATGATGTTCCCCCGTTCATCTATCCATTTTATTATTGTTCTTACTTATTACCTACTATTTGATTGGAAAACGTGTATGGAAACAAACGGCCAGATAAAGCAAAGTAGAGAGGAGAATCATTGAAATGCTGAAGCATTTTGTCACAATACATAAAAAGACACATATGCAGAGGGAGAAGATATTGTGAAAGAGTTCAATAAAATGTATTTCCTATTAGGAATGCATTCTTCTGCATCTGGTAGATCTAATGACACATCCTCATCAAAAGATGCTAATGAAGATGCAGCAGGTCCATAGTGGACGAAATTGCAGACAGCACAACATAAATTTACTGACATCTGCAAGAAGGAAGCTCTGGAGGAGAAGAAGCAGAGAGAAGAAACAGGCTGTCTCACATTTAAAAAAATATATATAGAGAAGGCAAGAATAAAATGATTAACTGAGCTTTCATGCAGAGTAGTTGTAGGATGGCTTAAGGAAGAGAAGAAATAATAAATTAAAATATGGTGTTGTCAGTCTAATACAGTTCAGCAACCAATGTCTGTAAAACAATGATATACCACATGAACAGGCAAACAATTGTAATAGAAATGTCTTTGGCTGAGTGACTAAAATAGTAAATAAATGGGCTGTCAGTGAGACAGACACAGACTTTAGCAAAGAAATTTCTGACATTGTACCACAAAAAGATTAATACAGAGTTAAGACAGCTTTAGAGTGGGTAATGCTGTGTTTTTACATTTAACGAACCATGTACAGCATAACAGCTGAAAAACACAAAATTACAAAGAAGTTTCATGTGACCTTACTTTCTACTCAGACATCCAGAATGGCATTTCTAAGAGGGAGTGTGCATATCTGCATAACTAGAACACTCTATTGCACACATCTCCTTTTCTTTTAACAAATCAAGAAAATTAAGTATACACACACAGACAACACACGCATACTAATGCAGAAATCACAACTATCTAAAAAGTTATTATATAGCTATGTAAAGAAATGTTACTCATACCATGCAGAACACTTGTATAATGAGACCTTTCTAATAACTATAAATAAATATTTTACATGCAATATGTTAGTTCAGTCAAAAAAATAAAAGAAAAGACAAAGCCAAAAACACCTTTGGTGATCAGAAAAGTAGGCCCTTTTAAAGGAGGCAGCCCGCATAGTCTTCATATAAGTGGGGAGACCTCCACACCCACAACTTGTTTATAAGAAATATGAGGTCACGCAACAGTGTGGAAAAGTAAATCCTTATACCTTAATGAAATTCAATTAAAAACTGTTCAGCAACTTGACTTATTGTCATAAATAACACATCAAAGACACACACACACACACACACACACACACACACACCTCTCAACTATCCAGATTTTCACAGAACGTCTAGACTTATGGCTTATATTTTTCATCTGTTCTGTATAACACTTATGATTTCCTGGCACATCATTGAAGAGTGAAGTCACTAAATGGTGACAGGCATTTGAGTTTCAGACTTCATATTCTTTAGAAAATGTATGCTAACAGAAATGTCTTAGCATTTGTTACAATCAAAATCAATAAAATTGTTTTGAAAAAAAAAAAAAGAAAATGTGTTATTCTAGTACCTTTCTATGTTTGAAGAAATCAAGATGTAACTGCAGGAACAAAGAGACCAATAATCACAAAAGTAAAATATAGTCCAAAAGAAGATAATGGTCTCACCACGATGTATTATAACAAATCACACTGTTCCGTTGATATAAATTGTAGATTTTATTCCATAAAACAGGATAAAGAGATAAGCGCTTTCGCGTAGGTATGACTACGCTTCATCAGATACTTTTTTAAAAGTCAGAGGGTAGTTCTTATAAACCAAAATTGGCGGAAAACATAGCCAATTAACAAATTTAATTGACAATTAAAACAAAACATCTGAGTTAGGCACGGTCTTTTACAAGATGTCAGCATACAATATATTTAAAAACAGTATATTATATCACGTTAGATTAAATTAATTCATCTATAAAAAATGAAAAATATAAAATTTTTTGTATAATAAATAACATAACTAAATAAATAGCATTTGAATATAAAACACATAACATATGATGTGTAAAAAAGGCATGAATGCTATAAAATTAAGTTATATCTTGTGGTAACTGTTGTTTAAAAGAGATATGATACATGTTGTTCTAACAAATTAGTGTACTTATAAATGAATGAATGGCTAAACTATCGATTTCATCACTACAACCGATATACTATAAAAATGATAATTAATTATAAATATTAAATATTTAATAGATCTAGCAGCTTTATTTTATTTTATTACTGAATTATTGAAATAATAGGTTAATATAAGTATATATATATAAAGGCTAACTAAGCTTATAGCATTATGAACTTCATCTGATGTTATAATGATGTGCATAATAAAAACAGAAAAAAGAGAATAAAAATATATAATAAAGAATATAATAATAAATTGAGTTATGTGGTGATCTACTAGAACCATTTAATAAAGTCTCAATTTGATTTAGCAGCAGAATGCATAGACGTTAAGTTAAAGTCTGGGAATTAACGTTTCCTGTTGTCTAAAATGGGTTTAATGGAAACAAATTTGTTTAAACCTGGAAAAAGGTGAGCACCAAGCCTAAAGATCCATTTTAATTCAGCAGTGGCAAGGTGGTTACCTTTATCGCCTCCTCTCATGTTTATGGAAACTATTTCTAAAACCCTAAAGTGAAAGCTGTGGTCTTTATTATCTATGATATGTAAAGCTAGGGCATTATTCTCACTGCCTTTCTTGATTTCATAGAGGTGAACATAGATTCTGTCTGTTAGCCTCCGCTTAGTAAGGCCGACATAGAATGCTGTACATTTAGTGCAGGTTGCGAGATATATCAGATTTTTAGTAATACATGTGGCAAAAAACCTAGGGTTAAATGTAAAATTCATGGATGGGTGAATATATGACTGATGAACAGAAATGTAGGAACATCTGTTACAATTCCTGCAAGGAAATGTGCCTAGCTTATTGCTGTTAAAGACGGTAGTATTATTATTCTGAATGTGATCAACACAAAGGATTTGTTTGAGGTTTGCACAATTCTTATATAAAAACCTAGGGTTTTCACCTACTAGATACCTCACTGACTCATCCATAATAAGCACGTTCCAATTTTTATGGATAACTTTCGCTAGGCTTTTTACATCACTCGTATATCTGATGGTATACTTTAGAGTGGTGCACTTGCTTTGTGTGTCAGCATATCTAGTGTGTGTATGTAGCTTACTGTTAGTGGTACTGACTACAAAGTCATCCATGACTTGATCTCCTAATACATTTAGTCTTATGTCTTTTATCATTTTGTGATCATAACCTCTATCAATAAATAAAGATTCCAGTTTGTCCGCCTCTATGGACAAGGAGTTGTTGGACTTACATAGTCTGGAGATTCTTATGAACTGACTCTTAATAATGCCAGGAAATGTGTACCTTGGGTGCATACTATCGAAGCTGAGCAATGTGTTTGTCCAGCTTGGCTTCCTATATATTGAAGAAGTAACTGTCCCATGGTTAGTTAATGTAAGGGAGACATCCAAGAAATTTATCTTATCTGGAGAAGAGTCCATGGTAAATCTAAGATAGGAGGTAGTGGATTCCAAGGACGTCAAGAACTGATCAAAGTCAGGTTGTGTACCCTCCCATACAATCAAAACGTCATTGACGAAACGTTTATAGTATTTAACTCTCTTGAAAGTAGGATGATCAAATAAATATTTCTTCTCCCAATTAAAGACTACTAAGTTGGCGTATGTATTTGCACAGGGGGTGCCCATGGCTATCCCCCATGTCTGCAAGTAACTTTTATCGCCAAACATGAAAACGTTGTTATTAAGAACCAGGTCTAATAGCTGGCAAACTAAAATCATTCTGTCTCCATTGAATGTGGGTTCACTAGCCAACAGTTCCCTAATTGCTTCCAAACCAACATCATTGGGAATAGATGTGAACAGGTTTTTTACGTCTAACGTGACTAAGAGATAGCTGTTAGATGTCATGTCTAGTCTCAGTTCCTCTATGCTTTCTAATAGTTGGAAAGTATCTTTTAATATGGAAGGAACAGAATCTACCACTGGTCTAAGAGTATGTTCAATGAATGTAGAAATGGTAGATGTGACCCAGCCCTTCCCTGAAACAATGGGTCGCATGGGGATGGGGACCACATTTTTATGAATCTTCGGTATTCCTTTTATAATAGGTGTGGCTGGGTGTTCAATATGAAGATAGTTATATGTATCTATGCTAATTTGTCTACATAAAAGTAGATCATGTAATACTTCTTGTACATTAATGATAATTTTGTTAACTTCATTAGAAGTGATAATCCTATATGTGATAGAGTCGGAAAGCATATCTAACATAAGGGTTGAGTAGTCAGATGTATTCAGAATGACTACTCCACCTCCCTTATGTGCAGGTTTTATCGTCACTTCTGTTTGTTTTTTAAATTTAGTTAAAGACCTAAATTCATCAGAGGAAAGGTTTACATAAGCAATCCTCTTAACATTGCTGGAATATAAAGAATAAAAGTCTTTTTCACATATTTTTAAAAAGCAATCTACACTAAGGGGCATCGCTGGAGTAAAACTGCTTTTACACTTGAATAAATGAATGGGGTTCTCATCTACAGAGGTTTTTCCTTGATCTTTGAAAAACTTCTTAAGCGAAACTGATCTACAAAACAATCGTAAATCAAACAGGGTGTCAATAAGGTTACTGCATTGAGCAGGAATTAAATTTAAACCTCTATTTAACATACTAATATCAGAGTCATCCAGTACCAAAGTAGATAAATTAAAAGGCACAACAGTCAATTTCTTAGTTTTCTTGTCTGGTCATACCTCTCTCCGGAGTGTTTGCGCTTCCTGGGCCCTCTGCTGTTTGATCGTCCCCTGTAGTGGAACAATTGTTTTACAGGGTAAGGTAAAAAATGAGTGATATCCTGATTCACTTTTGGTCTAGCTCCAAGTGAAACTTCTCCTGGAACATTCAGTAGGGCTTGCTGATTCAGTGGCGGTGTTTCAGGGACTCGGGCTGTGTTGGTAGTATCATTAATCAACGGTAGCCCAACAGTATATTCTGTTAAGGGAGTTGTTGTAACAGGAAAAGCTGTGTTAGGATGTGAATTAATGGATGAAGAAGGAACAGGTTCAGACGGCATGTCATCATCATATTGCGTTGTTCCTCGGCCAAACAAATATTTGCCCGAGGGAAAAATCAGTGTGGTCACGTTGTAGTTTCCTTAATTTCGTTTGTTTAAGTCTGTCACTGAAAGTATTGACATGCAAAAAGATATCCTGCATCTTTGTTTTACAATATTCCAGCATATAGTCTACCTTGCTACATGTAATAATGCCCTTGCCAGACATATTAGTGATACTAGTATGCAACATGTATTTTCTTTTAAGGCTATAGGTAGAATAACTGAAAGTATACGAGGAGGGGATGTTAAGATACACACTGAAAATTTAGAAGCAAGATGGATAATCAGACTTAGAGCAACCACAGGACATGGTTTAAATGAAAATATTCCTTTGAGACCAGTTTTAAAGAATAAACCATTGCGTAGATGAAATAGTCCTTTTGAATGTACATATGTTTTGACATGTATTTTTAAGTATTTTTATGTATGTTTATATATGTATGTATTCATGTCATAAGCTATGACTTTATGCACAAAGTATTTTGCTACAATATGCCTTTAAGAATGACTTGGAGACTTAATGGCAATTAGTATAAATTGAGATGTTAGCATTTTAATTCAGTACACCTGAAAAAGCCTACTTGGTGAAAGCGCTTGTGTTTTGTGTTCTTTGGATATTAAATGTTTATACCCTGGAGCCTTACCTCAGTGTCTTTTTTGCTGTTTCTACGAAAAAAATATACTTGTTTTCCTGCCTTTATAGTCCAGTTTTCAGGTTAGTGCTGAATTCAGGGCTGTGTTACAAGTTTCTGTGTTTGCCCATACCTTACTTGGATAGAAGGAAGTTTCTATGTTCATCTGTGGGAGAGGGGAGCTTTGAGCAGCCTATCTGTCCCTGGAGGAGTGGTTTCAGCCCAGAAATAAGTAGTTTATTGGCCATTTTGGGCTAATTTCCATCTCTTTCATTTCCCTGCTAGAAAACCCGCATTTGCTTGGTTTTGCACACCGGGCAGCCCTGGTTAGCTAGGTTATAAGTATTGCCGGCTCCACAAAGTCTACTCTTCAAGTTTTCCCTTGGAACTTGACAAACTTTCAACTTAAGTATAAAAACCATTCACTTCTCAGCCCAGCACTTGCTCAAAACTCATAGCAAGCACTAATATACCTTAGCACTAGACCCCGCTGTACTGTAGAGAAGGACAAGGTTGTCTATTCACCCTTACCAGCCAATCAGTAAAACAGTTCACTGTACCTATCCAGGCATGTCCAAAGGGCAGTTTCAGGTGTACTTTCCGGTCCAACTTGTGAATCTGGGCATTTTGAAGCAATGCTACAACTGGCTCATGTACACAGATAATCTTCTCCTCCTACCACCAAACACTAATACATGCGAGAGATGCAATTATACAGCCAAACTGGAGGCTAAGCTCTCTCAGCCGAAGACTGGACCAGACAGTCAAGAGGAGAAGGGAATTACTTGTATCACACCACCAGTCTCACATACACCTATGAAACCAGCACCGGCAAAAAACACACATAAATACATGAAAACATACTCGGAGGCTCTAAATAAAAATCTGCAAATGCAACAGAGACCTCCAAAACAGACATCCAAGCAACCTCCACCCCTCCAACACAAACAATGAAACACATACTTCACAACACCAGTGTGCCATGCAATCACAGCCCTTAAGGCAAAATAACATACCCAACACACTAGTAATAGGTGACTCTATAGTCAGGCACACTGACATCCCACTCACTAGGCTGAACAAGGAGAAGGTTACTGTCAGATGCCTGTCAGGTGCCAGGATTTGCCACATAACACAAGCACTCAGGTCACTCCAGAACAAGTACAAATACGACTCTGTCATTGTCCATGTTGGTGTGACTGACCTGAGCTGTACCTCCCTGGACTAGATGAAAAGATACATGGAGGAACTCTCTGATCACGTAGCCCAGGCCGGTATGACCCTGACCCTGAGTAGCATCATGCCCTCACCAAGAATAATACCACGGTATAAAGAAAAAAATATAAATTTTAACAATTGGCTAAGCTTCTGGTGTCATTCAAAGGGGATTCAGTGTCTGTCAGCCTGGGATGACATGCTCAACAAGCAGCACTGCTTCGGTAGAGATGGCTTGCACCTGTCACCCCTAGGCTTTTGAATACTGGCCAAGGCTCTTGCCACCCCCATAGTGCCTTTTTTAGGCAAGGCTCAAAGACAAACCCACTGCTGTAAATAGCACAAGTAACAAAAAACTGAGGGTAATGCTACTCAATTCCAGAAATCTAAACCTCAAAATGCACGCACTCGAGGCACTCCTTAGTATGGAGGAAATTGATATATGTGCAGTAACAGAAACCTGGTTTCAGACTCCAGAGAGCACCCCAGCACTACCAGGCTAAAACTCATACCATACATTTCGAACACAAAACCCAGACCGAAATACAAAAGGTGGGGGCGTATCCATATTCATCAAGGATACCCACACCTCCAGTTTAGTGGCACAGCACAATGCTTTAGAGATCATCCATGTGCAACTAACAATGGGGCAAAACTGCAATTCAAATTGTAGCTTGCTACAGATCACACACCATGTCCCATGACCCCCATTCCGCATTTCTGGAAACACTGGGAAGCATAAAAGTCCTACCAAACACCCTGATATTGGGTGATTTCAATTACCCAAGCATTAACTGGGAGAACTACTCAATTAAAAACTCCCTTGCCCAACATTTCCTAGAATTTATAAACTCAAACACCCTGGATCAACTGGTTAACACCCCCACCAGAGGTGACAACATATTGGACCTGGTCATCACCAACATGGGCGACCAGTGTTCTACACTGGAGGTCAACCCCTCACTGGTTAGATCTGACCATAAACTAATCACTCTGGATATCCACATTCTGCCCCCAACCCCGGTCAAAGAAACCACCGTGAAAAACTTTTCAAAAGCAAACTTTATGTTACTTAAGACCGAGGTGGAAAGTTTCAAAGCCCCCATGCTAAAGGATAATGCTGTCCAAGCTGCAAAATCCTTTACTAATGCACCCTATGGACACCTACAAGAATGCATGGATTGTGCTATCCCAAGCAAAACCAAGACTCACTCCTCCAAGCAAAGGAAACCAGTCTGGTGGACCCCTGCCATAAACAAGCTATACAATAGAAGGAGGAAACTAGTACAGAAAAAAGTAAAATCCCAAGAAGGGAAGACACCCCTGATCAGTATTAGCAAGAAACTACGATCCTTCATAAAATCATCCAAGGCTAGCATTGAAAGAAAAATTGCCAAGGATTCCAAAGATAACCACAAGGCATTCTTTAACTATGTCAAGAATCTAAGTAGCAATTCTCAGATCTGCTCAGAGTTAGTGCAGAATGGTTCAAAATACACTGAGCCGACCGACAACACCAACATCCTGGCAGACAGGGTCAGTGCAAACTTCACCCCCCCTCTCACCCCCCAAAGGGGCCCATAACCATACCAGAAGAATGTAGTGCCCATGAAATCACAGACATTCAGGTTAAAACAGCCCTCTCCAATGCCAAAAACACAGCATCAATGGGACTGGACGCTGTCCCAGGCTACATCCTACATGAGCTCCAAGATGAACTAATCCCTCAACTAAACACACTCAGGCTATGTGCCCATAGAGTGGCGCACAGCAATGGTTATTTCACTCCACAAAGGAACTATCGCCCTATAAGCCTGACTAGCTTGGTCTGTCAGTCTATGGAGCGCATCATCATGGATTTCATTAACAGAGACACTGGAACCTCCAAACACTGGACCCTACCAAGTTCAGCTTTGTTAAGGGCAGATCATGCCTCCTAAACCTGGTGGACTTCTTTGAGACAGTTACCAAGGCTATAGACGAGGGAAAGGTGGTTCACACAGCCTACCTAGACCTCGCAAAGGCCTTCAACACCATTCCCCAGTCAGGTATTATGGACAAGCTCACATAAACCTCTAGGTCACGGGATGGGTTGCCAACTGGCTCATGGACAGAACCCACATGGTAAGAGTAGCAGGAGCTAGGTCTGACTCTAAACCGGTTACAAGTGGCATTCCCCAGGGCTCAGTCCTAGGACACCTGCTGTTCAGGATATACTTCTCAGAGGTACAGGCAAGCTCAGGAGGACTATGGTTGACCAAGTTTACCGATGACTGCAAACTAGGGGCTATAATTGACTCTCCGGCTGACACAGGCATCCTCCAAAAGGGTTTCACTGAGACAGAAACCTGGTGTCAAAACCATGGCCTCAAGCTAAATGCCAAAAAGTTCATAGTCATCCCCTTTGGAAAAAACAATCTACCCACAAACTATCACATAGGTGGTAGCCCCCTAAATACAGAGGACATAATAAGGTATCTGGGCACCCAAGTAGATAGTAACCTCTCCTTTGATAATCACATTGCCAAAGTGGTTAGAAAATCCTTCTATGTGGCCTACCTAATCACAAAAGGGTTTGCATCCAGATCAAAAGAGGTCATTGTGCCCCTCTACCCATCATTCATCAGACCCATCCTAGAGTACAATGCCCCATTTGGGATATACCTTACAAGACACCTGCAACAGCTGGAAAGACCACAGAAGTACCATACCAAGAGGATCACTGGCCTCAAACAGATGCCCTATGTGGCTCAACTGAAGAAACTCCAGCTGTACTTGGTTGCATACCGCCTACTCAGAGGTGATCTCTGCCTGACATACAAGGCCATGTCCAACCCAGAATTGAAGGACATGCTCCACCTAAAGAAAAACATATCCCCTCAAGCCACATGCTCTAGGGATCTAAACCACACCACAGCAATAAATAGGACATGCTGAAGGGATAGATTCCTGTCCCAGAGACTTCCCATGCTCTGGAACAAGATTCCAATCTACATTAGGCAGAGCTCCTCGCCTACCCTCTTCAAGAGAAACCTTGATGAGTGGATGGGAAACAGAAAGTTTACCCTGGGGATCTCTTCAATGGTTCTGCTGGACAGAGGCAAAGGGAACTAATCTAAGGGGGCAGCGAAAGCCAACATATTCCAGCTAGGCTTATAAATGCCTTCGGGCAGAGAGCCTAGTACCTACCTATAAACCCATGAAGCTATAAACCCCACACCCTGGTGACTAAACATCACATGCTTCCAAGTGTAAACCCTTTAAAAGGCTATAAGGTTCAATCCAACAACATTTTAACAAAAAATAGGGTAACGCAGTGATCACACAGTTTGTATTGCTGCCTCAAAGTGTTGATCCTGCAATTTAGTTACTAGCAGAGCCTGTGGTACAAAGTTTTCATGCCCTTCTTGTGTCAATATTGGCTTTTTGCAGATGCTTCAGTTTATTCCTATATGCCAAAGATGTGCTGAACATGAATTTCCTGTCATCTGAACTGTATATTGGTGTGCATGTCATATGCAAATAAGCCTGTGCATATGGTTACAGCTGACTTGGGGAAGCACATTTGTGTATTACTACTGAGTTGCCATAATTATTGAGTGAAAGAGTATTTGTGCAAATGCTGATTTGGGTGAGTTCCGTTGGTAAGTAAACGTAAGTATGTGGGCAGGGAGTTTGTGTGTGATGGGGTGTGTATTTTAGGGTAAGGGCTACGTTAGGGGTAGATCTAGTGTGTGTGTGTGTGTGTGTGTGTGTGTGTGTGTGTGTGTGTGTGTGTGTGTGTGTGTGTGTGTGTGTGTGTGTATATATATATATATATATATATATATATATATATATATATATATATTTATAAACACATATACATGGTTGAAGTACATTACTTTATAGTAAACTTATCAAGCAAAAAAATGCAGTTTGAAAAGAGGGAATATAATTGCGATATTTTAGCTAGATCAATAAATAGTGGAGATAGACATTTACCTTTTCTCTAGTACTGCGTGATCTCAGAGCTGGTATATTTAAGTCAGCAGGGGGTTGGGAATACAGTCAATCATGTGGCAGGTGCAGGGGTGCTTTCCCCCTGCAAAAAACACTTGTGGTTTTCATAGTGCCTTACTTTGGTAATTCAACCCTTTGATATATTTTGTAAGTAAAACTGAATTCAAAGTAAGTGTACTTCTATAATTTACCACAAACATGTACATATGAGTATCTTACATATATACCCATGTAAACAAACTTCACAAGGGCCACACAAAATTGAAAATTAAAAATTTAAAAAGTTTAAAAAGCCCCCTTGCATCCCATGGACCTAGTAATTATATACACCTAATCTGAGATCACTGTACATAAGAAAAGGGCAAATTCACCAATCCTCACTTTCAGAAAACAAGCCAGCACTATACAATCAGCTGTACTGGTTATTTTTCTGTATGATGACAATATGATTTGATCACCTAAATGACACCCATAAATATAAGTATATTTATTTATTTAGATAGTTATATTTGTATCTAATCTATAAATACATATGTGTGTGAGTGTGTGTGTGTGTGTGTGTGTGTGTGTGTGTGTGTGTGTGTGTGTGTGTGTGTGTGTGTGTGTGTGTGTGTGTGTAAGTGTATAAGATATATGTATGTATGTACATATATATATATATATATATATATATATATATATATATGTAGGTGTATGTGTATATATATATATATATATATATATATATATATATATATGTATGTATACTCAGTTCCCCTTGTAATTTTCTTAGTTTCTTAAAAGAACATCTCAGGAGTTTAGCTGAGCTTGTTGCTGTAGCCTGTATAGGTTCATTTGGCGACCCCTCTTTGACTCATGCCCCATTTAAGATACAAATATCTGAAGCTGGTAAGTCAGCTGCTCATCTCTGCTAGTGTGATGCTGGAATCCATAATTTCTGTCTTTGAGTATGAGACGATCTGGGTCATAGTCACCTTCTTTTGCAATGACTTTTACTAGTATCTACTTCACAAGTGTTAATAACCTCAAGGCAAACATAGTGGACATAAAAAAAAAAATATATATATATACATATATATATATATATATATATATATATATATATATATATATATATATATATATATATATATATATATGTATATATAACCCCTCTCTAACAAAGAATGCTTACATATTAATAAAACAATAAATAATTTACAACTTAAACATATTATATAAATTTCTCTAAAAGCAGTTCAGTCATTCGTAGAAATCTAATCTAATGATTTAATCACTAATGATAAAATTCCATTTATAAGTAGAACAAGTAAAATAACAACGGCTCATGCTTGTTTTTTAAACATGTATAAGTAATTGTATAACCATATATTTTTAAGAAGAAATATAAATACTGTATATCAGAATAAAGTCTATCATTTAATTCACATTTATTATTGTACCAGTATCTTATTTAAAAATAAAAATAGATATAGTCAGAAATATATATAGTGATATATATATATATATATATATATATATATATATATATATATATATATATATATATATATATATATATATATATATATATATATATATATATATATATAGATATATATACATATGATGCACACACATACAGATAATTATCTAGTGTATGTAAACCTCTGGATATAAAGTAAATGAGTACAATAATATTAAATAAATAATAGTTATGAATATATTGTAATCTACTGGAGATGCATAAAGAATCATACCTATAACTATATCTTGTATTAATAATAATTCACTTCAATAAGAATCAAATGTAATTACAGAAAATCAAATGCAGATATATAAAATATAACCCCCCTAATTTCCAGTAAAAATAAAAATAAATATTTATTAATTTATTACTTATAGACATTTGATTACCGTGAAAGTCAGACTGGGTAGAAGTCCATTTTCAGTGGAGGCTCGGGGAGAAAAGATACAAATTATTGAAAAACATTTTAAGAACAATAATTTTACAGTCTTCAAAAATAGAACAAAACCTCTGCAGTTTAAATAATTATACAGATGAGACATAATATAAACATGTTAAGAACTGATACATGTTATATGACAATAATTTAATATTTAGAGAAATTATAGACAATTTCTAGAAAAAATAAAGGTAAGTTAGTCTAATACAAACAGGAATTGCAATATGAAGTGAGGGGAAAACAGGCTTATTGTATATTTAGAGAGAGAGAGAAAGCAGGAAGAGCATTTGATAAAAGTAAGGAAGTAACTGAAGAAGGGATAGTAAGGCATTATAAGGAATGAAAAGGTACTTGTTCACATTTAAACTTCTTCTACACATTATTATTCTAATGAGAATGGGTAACCAATTACAATCCAGAATACTAGTTCAATGTCATATCACTATCTCACTGAAACCTCTTACTTATATTATTAGAATTAGTAATAGAAGTAGTATTTCATATTCCTAGTTTAAAATTCAAAACATATAATTAGCCAATTCATTTGTAACTGTGTAAACTACCTAAATTTAATAAGTTACTATGCATATCATAATAAAAGTGAACATTTCATATTTTATACTTATTAATGCAACTCACTATAACTGTCAATGTTATATGGTTTCGATTATAATGCAAAGAGCTTAAAAACTAACATAATAAATGTATATTAATGTTATTATTTTAATTTACTTTGTGCAGGTGAAAATACTTATGTACAATTAAGATTTATATTTTAATAAGAAAGCATAAGAATCCATATATAACATATATACTACATCCATTTTCACTCCTTTTTATGAAGAAAAACAACAGATCTAATACAGGAAACATATATGTAAATATGTGCAAATACACAAATAAAAGCAAACAGATCTTCTTTAGATACATGTAAATTAATTTCCAAAATAAATATAATATAATGACAGTTCCTGACATTAGGTATTTTATTCCATTTATAATTTATTACACACTAACAGTTAATAACAGATTGGGTAGTAAAATCACAGTGCAGTAGCCAATTATATTTGCATATTGCTAATTTATTAAGGTCATAAATTTTCAAGCATAATACTTAGCAGCATTTTCATATCTTTTTCCATAGCTCTAGAAAAATTAGGCCTTTTTATAAGATAAGAAGTAAAGACTCAGATATTAACCAAAGCAATCTGGTCATAATCATCTTTATGAATGACAGTGATAAGCATCATATAATATGTAGGTGACTGAAGTCACAGATAGATCCCTTTGAAGACATGTTATGACTAATGACAGAAAGAAATTCATTGCATCTTATGTGAAACAAATTATAAAGCCATTAAGAGAAACATTTAGTAAAGCTTATTGAGTAATAGAGAAAAACATACACAAACTAAACATATGAAACACAAATCAATGGTGGACAGTATAAAATAAAAATAAGTTATATACTCAATATAATGTTCCATCTGTGTTGCCCATTTCCATCCTTCTTCAGCTTATGGGTTCAGATCTGATACCTCAAATCTAACTCGGCTGTTGCAAAAGCTCAGGCAACCAGAAAACTCTTCAGCTACACCCCTACCCATAATGCACCAGCCCCAAGTAGCTTAGCTCTTATTTGCTAATAACAGCAGAAAGAAATATTGCAATTACAGAGAGAGGACATGTTCTGGAGCTATGTACCAAGGAAGTGTCATACTTAAAAACACTCACACTTCCAGGAGTTTTTAGGGCATGGGGTTGGTGGCAGGGGATTTGAGGAAGACTGAAAAATGGGCAACACAAATGGAACATTATGGTGAGTGTATAACTTCTTTATCTGATGTTGCCAGTTTTCATTCTGTCCTCATCTTATGGGACAGAGTTCACAGCTACCTAAATCCCTTGGTGGACTCAAGGAAGGATATTCCTGAGCACCATTAAACCAAATGATGCCCTACCTTTGGAGACCATATCCAATTTGTAATGAGTAACAGAGGTATGGGGAGTAACCCAAGTTGCTTCTGCACAAATGTCATCTGTGCAAGTTCTAGACTGGTGAAGTACCCATGGCTCTAATTGAATGAGCATGTAATGATTTAGATAACTTAATGCCCAGTATGTTACTGTGTGTGTGTGTGTGTGTGTGTGTGTGTGTGTGTGTGTATATATATATATATATATATATATATATATATATAAAACACAATCAGTCAGCCACCTGACCAGAGTTAATTTGGCAACAAGTTTTCTTAGTTTTCTTTCAGAAAAACAACAAATAATTGCTCAGTCCTCCTGATATTTTCCGTTCTGTGCAGGTAAAAATATAATTGCCTGTGGACATCTAATAAATGTAACATGTATTCACCTTTGTTAGTAAATCTGGGGAAGAATACTGATAAATTAATATATTGATTAATATTAATCTTTGAAACCATTTCAGGGAGAAAGGAAGTGTCAGTTCGTAAAGTGACCCTGTCTTTGTGAAAGACCAAGTAAAGCAGTTTTAAAGACAAGGCCTGAATCTCTGAAATTCTTTTGGCAGAAGTAATGGCTACTAGAAAAATTGTTTTCCAAGAAAGATACTTAAGGCCACATTTAGCTGCAGGTTAAAAGGGGGTGGAGTTGAGTAAGTTGCTGTAGTACCAGACTGAAGTCCCATGGGGGAGTAGGATTCCTAAAAGGAGGCTTCAGAAGAAGAGTGCCTCGCAGAAAGGTTTTGCAGTGTCTATGGGAGGAAATAGAAGAACCTTCAATTCCTATGTGAAAATTTGAAATCACTGCCAACTGGACTTTAGCTGTGGAGGAACCAGCTCCTTCTTTAAAAAGTAAGGCTAAAAATTCAAGGATACTATGCAAAGGAGCTGAAAAGGGATCAACATTATTTTGACAGGCCCAGTATGCAAATCTTTTCCATTTACTGGAGTAGCGTTTACGAGTAGATGGTTTATGGGAAGATGAAAGTATCTGATGAACTGGGGAAGACAGAATAGATTGTCTCGCTATTAATGGAATTGGAGAAGCCAGACAGTCAACCTGAGGTTCAGTATGTCTTGATGGATTATGCTGTCAGATGAGATAGGAGTCTGGAGTCAGATCCAGAATCCACAGTTGGTGGAGTAAGTGAGGCCAAAGAAAGGGGAACCAAATCTGTCAAATCCAAAAAGGTGCAATGAGAATAATTTTGCTCTTCAGCATTGCAGCTTTCTGCAGGAATTTGGAAATTAGTGAAATTGGTGGGTAGGCATAAAGCAGGTGGGGAGGTTAGTTGTGAAGTAGAGCATCCCTCTGTGACTCTCCTGTTGAACAATGACCCTATAAATTCCAAATTTGAGTAGGTTCCAAATGAGACATCTTGTAGTTTGTGGTTATCCCCAGATGACAGCATGTCTAGAGGACCTGATCTCTTACCTCTATTACTTGATGCATGCTCGGGACAGTAATGAGCCAGTCATCTAGATATGGAAATACCTGGAATCTTTGCAGTCCCAAGTGAGCTGCTGCTACTGCTATAAATTTGGTGAATACCCTGGGGGCTGTGGTGAGACCGAAGGGCAGAACTCTGAATTGGTAATAACTAGCTCCCAGCTGGAAGCATAGGTACTTTCTGGATCATCTGTTCAAGTTTATTTGATAGTACGCATCCTGAAGGTCTAACCAGCACATCCAGTCATCCTTTCCTGGAAATGGAATGAATGCATCAAACTGATTTGTTTAAGTTGCTGAGATTCAAGATTGGTCTCCTGTCCCCTGTTTTCTTTGGCCCTAAAAAGAACCTTGAGTAAGTTCTGGATTCTATCTGGTCAGGTGGGGCCTCTTGGAAGACTCTTTTTTTCTAGCAGCTTTTGTATTTGAATTGCCACTTGTTCCCTCTGACTGGGTGGAACATTGGGGATTTTTCTTGAGATTGTAGGTGGAAGGAAAAAGGGTATTATATAACCTCTGGAAATGATCCTCTGCACCCAAGTATCTGTTGTTATCTCTAGCCAGGCTCTCTGATGCAGGGATAAATGACCCAATTGCCTCCAGAGGCAATGGAAGGGTCGATCAAAGAAAGAATCTCTGGACCCTTGGTTTTGTAGGCTATCTCCACCACTAGGGGGTATCTACCATTGGACATCTCCCTTCTACACCTGGGGGAACTTCCTCCATGTATGTCTTAGAAAAGGTCTTGGGACTTCTTGAACTACATCTTTCTAGTACCTCATTGATTTCTGGAGAAAGTTCTTTGAAGCATGGAAAAATGTACACCCATGGCAGACAGGGTCTTTCCATCCTTTTCACACCTAGATAACATATCTTTAACTTTGGGGCCAAACAAAGACTTCATTCAAACAGAAAAAATAACAACCAATAACCAAACTACAGATGCACGGGAGGCAGAGTAAATAACTTGATAACAATAATAACAATGAATTGCCATAACTTAAAAAATAACAACTTAAAAAATAAGAAATACAACAAATAATAGTACAACTAAAAACTTTAATGTAGAACAAAACCAAAAACTGTCATACTTAGCACTTTCATCTCCTGACATAAAGAGACTTCATCAGAGTAATAGTAACAATCATTTAGACAGTTTAAAAATTTAAAAGCCCACAAAAAATACAGTGTATCACTTCCTGGATACATACACTCCTACATTTAAAGGTATAGGACTTGTGGAAACAAAGACTTGAAAGGCTCCACAAAATCGCATAAGTGCATCCAGACATGCCTCCTTATGGAAACGCTGGAACCCCTTGCCCTTGAGGTTCCTGTGGCTATATGCAAAATTAGCCTCATGGAAGAACTGGAAACTGATTGCAGGGTAGCCAACTGAGAAGTAACAGATGCCTGTACCTCATCAGAAATGGATTCTAAGAGGGTGTCAGAGAGTTCCTTAATCAGGTGTCACTGTAACCTGGTGAAATGTGTCAAATTGTTCAGAGACATTAAGGTGATTATGATTCTGTGCCTTTAAAGCCTTTACTTAAAAAACGCAATATAGATCAGTAATTGGTTTGATATGATGATTGGTTAATTGTTTAATACTTTGTATTATTTAAAGGCTTTTGTAATACCCTGCTATGTGGATCTGATGAAGCACACTATGTGTGAAAATGCTTATCCTGTGTATTAAAGAAGATTTTAGTTTTCAGCCTTGGTGGGTGCTTGATTTGTTTGTTTCTCAGTTATATTTTATTTCTTATTGGGTAACCTTTGTTTTTTTAGGATACATTTTATTTTACTTGATAAGAGACATTAAGGTGAAGGTTGCTGAAGAATAGACATGCTTCCCAAATTTGTCCATTTCCTGAGACAGTGGGACTCTCTTTGGTGAGTTCCTTTTTAGTGGCTGCCACCATTACCATGACATCAACAGGCAGTCCTTTTGCCCAGAACTGATTGTTCTCTGGTGTTGTCATAATTTTACCCAGTTGCCTATGGATTGATTCATTGGTGGCTGGGGCCTTCCATGTCCACTGAAAAATCAACTCTATGAGCTCATTGGAGGGCAGGGTCACCCAGGAAGTAGACAGGTCAGTACCAAAAGCCTGCAGGAATACAGACTCCTTGGAAAAAGGGTTGCTGGACTTCCAGCCACCTCTCTGCTTCAGGATTTCAAGGATATCTCCAAATTGGACATCTTCAGGAGGTGACTGTGGTGACTCTTCACCTTCATCAAAGTCTGTATATTCTGTGATGGACTCCTCTGGGAATTCTAAATGCTTCCTCTTGCACATTCTCTTCTTAGGGACCTCCTCAATGAGATGCTCTGGGGAGGTATCAGAAGTGGTCAGAATACCCTGCTGGGAAACCTGGGAGTTTTGATACCAGCTGTCCCTATAGAGCGAATAGATGAGACTCCAAGTGAAGAGATGACAAGTCTGCAGACTGAGGATCCAAGAGGAAGGGAACCATCTATTTCATGGAAACAGACAAGGCTATCTCCATGACCTCAAAGGCAGACCCCTCCAGAGAGGAATAGGACCCTGGATCCAAAAGGGCAAGCCTTTGGACCGTAGTCCCTCCCTGCTCCAAGTAGGATCCCCCCAAGGCCAAAGTCCAAACTAAGCTAACCTGTCCAGAGGCCCAGAGTTGCAGAGATAGCCCCAAGAAGTTTAGAGTTGACTGCAACCCCCAGAGCCCAACACTGTAGCCCTGGCTCCGAGAGCTCTCTGGATGTGATGGAAATTAACTCAGAGCAAGCTTTGGATCCAAGGATAAAGAAATTCTTAGATCCAATGCAGATGGTCCCCAATAACTCAGATCTGAAGACTCAGAGACCAAGTAGGGAATCAGAGGAGGAACTTGCAAAAGGGGCATAGTGGAAGGTCAGATCTCCTGACTCAGAAGGGTAGGAGCTGATGGGATGCTTGATATGCTCTGTGCTGAGAGAATCCTTCTCACTAATCTTTTCACATCTTCTTCTGTAAGGCTCCTGGAAGAGCAACTAGACACTATGGAAGGAGACCTAGGCTTCTCCAAAAAAAGGAGAAGGGACCCTGGAAGGAACAGGGTCCACTGAGGAAGAGTATCTTGTTCTTGGAAGGGGTTTTGACACAGAAGTTGAATCTGATGTTTTTTGTGTCAGATCCAGGAAGTCTGATCTGACAAGTCCTTAGGTCTCTTATGCTTTATATCCGAGGATGAGATCGGATCCGATGGTCTTTTTTTCTTTTGCTTGGGATCTGAGTATGAAGTTGGATCTGACAATTTAGATGTTTTTTTTTAGGTTCTGAGGAGTCAGTTGGATCTGAAAGAGGCCTTTACTTAGCTTTCTCCAAATTTTTTGTTGAGGCTGAAGAAGTACTTGAGAAGGAGATAAAGTATTTTTCAAATTTTCAGGGAGTAATCCTATTGGAATAAGTTTATTCTTTTCCTCAACCAGAGCTCTTGGGTTGAAGGAGTGACAAATGGAGCAGTCCTCCTGGAGGTGGAGTAGTCCTAAACAATATACACATAAGGTATGTGTATTAGAGAAAGGAATCTTGTGGCTGCACACTTTTTAAACCCAGCTGAGACTTTGTCTTTGTCAGCCATGTTAAACAAGTTCAACAACTAATCTTGAAGAAAGGAAGTCAGAAAGAAATTATATAACAGAAGTTTTTTTTTTATTTTATATATATAATAAAGGGAAAGGAAACGACTACCAACAATGGTATTAAAATAGAAATTACACCCTGGAGTACAGAGAACGGGGGTTGTTCTAACCATAGTACCCAAGAAGCACTTGAGTACAAAAAGGGTAAGGAAAAACTAACAGATAAGGCTGTATGATGAATAAGGGAGCAGTCAGAAAGGAAGGAAAATGTACTTAGAATCAGAAAAAGCCTTAAGAAGGAAAAAAAAAATCAACTTATCTGAAAAGTTGCATGAGAGCATAGGAACACCGCATCTTTTCCTGGAAGCGGAAAATGAGATTTGAGGTACTTGGGGCCAGTGCATTGTGGGTAAGGGAGTAGCTTGTGAGTTTTATGGTTGCCACAAGCTTTTGCAATGGCTGAGTCAGATGTGAGGTATTGGATCCGAACCAGTAAGTTGAGGACAGAATGAAAACTGACAAAATCAGACCAATAAGCTACTCTTGTCAAAACATTGCTGTAATGACAACTTCAAAATGTAATTGCAGCAAGAAATGACTCAGCTTTACTTATAAGCTAGAGATCTGAATGATTGAATTCTTAGCGTCATAAGAAAGATATTATATTAGTTCAAAGCTGTTATTAATACATGAATAAGTCACCTACAATGGCTGAAAAACAGCAAAAAATCCCACTCAGCTCCATATAATTATATCCACAGACGTAATACTATACATTGTTTGTCTGTGTATCCGTCTCATACAAGGGAATAAAATGATACTGCTATCGATGAACCAAAAGTATGTGCATCAATATTTTCTAAAAACTGAGTGCTAGAATCAAGATAGCACATATACCACCTGAATGTTCACATCTAGTGACAAATCAGTATACTAGGAGAAAACATCAGCATCTTAATATCCCACAAGAATACAACAAAGAACAACAACCAATGAATAACAAATATATAGCAGAGCCAAATAAGAGACCAGTTTAAATACAGAGACTGTAAACTTTTTGAAACTGAGTCTCTCTTATAGTTATTGGCTAAAGCATATCATTAATTATTACGAAAACAACAGTGAATACATACTATTGCAAAGATTCCTGACATTTCATGTACTAGAAAATTTACTAAAAATGAATATAAATATTAACAATACAGAATATAAAATGCATAAGGTAAAATAAAGAAAATAAATACCTATTATAAATAAAACTTTGCTCTGTGTTCACTATCATCATGTAATACATAGATCATGTGATCTAGTGCCAATAGATCATTCAAAACAAACAGCACTAGAATTACCAGATCTAAGGATCTAAGCCTCATCTGTGACACAAACAAAACATGTTGGAGAGATAGGTATGTGTCAGACAGATTACCCCTTTTCTGGAACAAACACCCCATTCATGTGAAATAGAGCTTTTCCCTAAGCCTATGCAAACTCAGTTGTAACCAATGGAAGGGAATTTGCAAATTCACCTCCAGCTTGTCACCTTGTGGTCTTAAGGATAGGGTCAGTTTGTAGATGCTCTAAGTCACAAGCATAAACCAAAGCCACTCTGGCCCATGGGCATTGATAACTGGGAAATTTGGGGCATGAATGGCTAGTAACCTATTATAATCCTATTTACATTCTAGTTACATAAACATGCTAATGGAATTGCTAAAAAGCTAAATAAGCATTCTTTTTTTTTTTCAAAGTACAGCATTGTCTCACGTACTATAAGGAATCCAATAATATAAAAGAAAAGAGAAAGAACAACAGATATTTCAACCATTGTTTTTAAAGTGACTACTAGCTAAAGAACTGAAATTAAGTATTATGAAAAAGTTGTAGACAATAAGCTAATAAAGCAAAATATGAACAGTCCAAATCAACTATTATTATATAACCAAAACCAAGAAATGTGCCTACTAATCCTGAAATACCACTACACAAATCATGACCTAGATCTCATACACACAGGAACAAGGAGATGAGTAAACAAAAGCACACAATCTATTCAAACAAAACAGCCAAGCTGTTAGAAAGAAAACCCACTATATATAAATACTAAATCTAATAGAATGCTCTATTACTTTCCACAGTGTTAAGAACAGTAAATCAAACAGCAAATCAGACATCACCAGCAACACAATATATACTTACTTTGCATAAAGTAAACTCTCAGTTGAAACTAAAGTACAACTGAATGTTATGTTACTGGCATAATAAAATTGACTAATTTTAATGAATTATAAATAAGAATAATGTTTCCTTTAATTTTTTTAATGTGATACAGTCTTCCATCTGGATTTCTCAGCTTGCCTCTTAAGATTCATCCTAGACCAGTCAATGGATTCAGTGGAAGGCAAACAGTTATTTTTCCGAAGAAATAATAAAGCTTAGTCTAGAGACTTAAATATACTCGGTCCTTCTTGTAGAAAAATTTTTAATCTGAGATGTATCTCAAAACGATTTTTATGTAATTCTTTCATAAAAGGAAGATAAAAGTTTTCTTTTCCCCATCACATTGCTGAAACAGTCATTATCAAATCTTATAACACTATTTCCAATTTTAGTAGGAGGAGAACACCAAGCATTCTTTAGCTTTAAACCCTTGTCAATATTAGAGATGAATTTAACTACAATTGATCTTGGAGAGAATCTTTTCTCATTAGACAATAAAGTTAAGGATCTGTGGACTCTTTCAACACCATGAGACAAACCTTCAGGCAAATTCATAATCTTCAGTACCCATGTAGTCAAAAATAAAATCATCATATTCCTCCCTTCCAAATTTTCTGATACTCCATACATTTTTAAATTGTTCCTTCTTTCTTCTAGCTGTTAAGTAAATGGCTTTGTTTAAAAGTGAATAATGAGAAGTGGGCACTGGAGGCATAACATTTACACATCTCTGTGCATTTGAGTGTTTGTCAGTACTTTTTCAGTGACACAGCTGTAGTGATGTTATACATTTTCATACAAAAGTTGTTGGCACAGAAAAATGTTATCACACATATTCATAGTAAAAGTGATGCAACTGTTTGGTACAAATGTTGCATGCAAGCACATGATATACTCCATTTATGGACTAAAATGTTAAGTATGTACACTAGAATGTGAAGAGATGCAACTGTTCATGTGAAATAGACTTGAACAGCTACATTTTCATTTGTTAATCAAAATGGACTGATTTGTTATGAAGGTGAAATTTCATTATAAATTGATTAACTTGTATGATCAGTTGAGTCTGATTTTTATCACTCTAAGCATATATGCTTTGTCATTAGAAAAAAATATTTTTGTGCAACTGTACAAATATCTCCACTTCTGTTTATTTAAAGAAGGTATGCCAAATATTTTTTGTTATTTTCTTAACATTAATAATCATCTAGAAAAGATTTGATATTTGTGCTGGTCCTTTTTAACATAAGTGATATTGATAGAGGAATTATAAAGGAATGTAGTTATGATGGAGCCTTCATCAAATATTTGACATTTGCATGTCTATGTATGTGTCTAGCATGTGGTAGATTTTGAGCACTGTTAGACATTGTAGGGATGGAAACTAGTACATTAATGTATTTCTTGAGGTTGTAAGATAGGGATACTTTACGGATACATTTTGAGTTTATTCTGAATGAAACACTGTTTATGAAAGATCAAGAAGAGATCTGAGGAGAAGAGATCCTTAAGCTATGATAACCTTTTTTGAAGAAGTGATGGTCAATACAAATATCTCCCATAGCATGAAGTTCACGTCTGTTAAGTAGAATAGTTTATGGGGTGAGTGATGTCATAAAATGGATAACAGGCAAGAGATTTAGATCTTTCAATGTAGGATCTTGACATGAGGAGTACAATAGATGTTAAGAGTCTACATTGTCATCTATCATACAAGATACAAAAAACCCCCCAGACAATATGTGTCTCTTAATAAAAAATAAGGTAAGGACCCAACAGTCAATGTCCTCAAGTAAATTAGAATTTCAGTAGATATCAATGCATTACAGAACATTCCTGTATGGAAATCCCAGATTACAAGTACTTTCCATTTTGTAAAGTATAGAACTGAAGAGGAAGTTTTCTTTGCTGCTTTTAACACTCTGTTTACCACCTCTAAAACGCATAATATATGACAGACAGGACTGGTCCAGGACACATGACAAGGGGATAGGAAGCAATGGGAGAAGGGGTGAAAGAAGGTTAGGAAAAACAAGAGTGTGATAATCCAATATTGACAGTATGGTACTTAAATGTTTTGCATAGCCTACAATTCAGAGATAGCTTATGCAATCACATAACTTCACCCATTTGTTTCTCAGTATTATGTCTACATATTAAGCTGGTATGGAGAAGATCAGTTGCAGTACAAGACTCTGTCTAAATCCCTGTGATAGGTTGCTAATTGTGTATACTGAGAGCACATGTGTTTCTTATTAGCTATACAATACAGATAGTTGATTTACAAATCTCAGAAAAGAAACACAATATTAAGTCAGTTATACACACATTTAAGCCAGATAAATGGACAGTAGTAGTAACTTTGACTTCTGCTTTCTGGTCCAGTCCACAAAAATGCAAAGTAAGCTCTAATAGTCATCTTTAATGTGAAGATGAGTTTGTATACACCTGGGAAAAGCTTCTGCATTTTCTAGTGGTATCATCATCATAATAACATGTTAGTTAAATTGGAATATTTTTATACACTATTTTGTTTTCTTGCCCTTATATAGTCTAGGTCATGGTTGATAAGGGTCTATTTTCAATTAACCCTTCCACTCAATTGGCAAATAAATAAATCATAACATCTCTTTATTTGTCTGAGTTTCCTGCATTATGTGAAAGCATGAGATTGCTATGTATATTTATTCAGGAAACACATAAGTCTAGATATGGTGACACAACACGCTGAGTTACTGGTGTTGATCTAGGTGAATCCAATCACCAAATGAAAATCATTTTCCTAGGGTGAGTACATCAAGAATGCTTTTATTCAAGACCTTTTCTGTTCCAAAGATCAGTTTAATTGAGTCATTATTTTTTCAGAACAACAGCAACATAGCATTGGTGTAATTAATTAAATGGCATATGGAGGCAGGGGTTCACTTTAGAATCCTGAAATACTGAATTTGAGAATCTTAAGGTCATAAAGCCGAAACCTTAAAATTTCGAAACCCCAGAAACATGAATTTCACAATCGTGACTCCTACACTAGCCATATACCACACACATACACATACACACACCTTCCCCCCACACACAAACACACAAACCTACACTACATACAAGCAGGGGGGCAAGCACCCCTGCACCGCTGCTTAAATATACTAACTCCAAGATCACACTACACAGACAAACACATGAAAACCATACAAGCTACATTCCCCTCACACACACACATCACAGTAGCAAAACACACTGACACACACTAAAGCCCCTAACCAACACCCTTAAACATAAATACTTAGCTGAACTTCCAGCTATCCATTCACACAGCGCAACACCAAAAGCGCTACTTCAACATCTCCAGACTTCAAGATTTTGAAATTCGCACTTCTGGAGTTTCGGAGTTTTGAGTTTTTGGCTTTATAATCTCAAGATTCTTAAATTTGATATTTCAGGATTTTGGGATTATAAAGTGTTCCTGGAGACAGCATCTCACATATGAAGGCTATGCTACTTTAAAACCTGGCAATTTTTACTTTTTTGTTTGGGATGCTTTAAGAAGTAAATGTACATGTGGGTGTCAGCAGCTAGTCTGATAATTCAAAGCTAATTGATCTGGCTGTATAGTCAGCAGTCTCAGGTTTGGGGACTAGCTTGCATTACTCAGGGGGATAACCATGGGTATAGGGAACTCATCTGCTCATGACCTCTTGGCAAAAGTGAAAGGCAGAGGATTCCTGTTTGATGAGCAGCCTTTAGCAGTGGCCAAAGCAGAATTCTCAGTTCCATAAAAAGAGTGAAACTTGGTAAGATGCCAGACCGTATATGCCAAAGTTTGCTTGCATTAATCCATAACATTCTGCCAGTAACAAGAAGAGGGAGTTACTGTAAATGTGCCATTACAAGGTAAATCAAGAACTGATATTGATATCCTGCTTGTCCTCTGTCATCTTACAATACTCCATCCTTAAATATAGCAAAATCAAAAAAGAAATGTTAATGCCTTACAAAGAGCAAAGATCCATTCGAAGATGGAGTATGTTAGGTTATGCTAGAAAAGTAGTTAGCAGAACAACTGAAACTATTTCTGTATCATCTGCATGGAAGACCCAACTTTTTGCATCAGAGTTTCTGATGTTATACCCATGGTGTAGCCTCAAGATATCTGCCATCAGGGCTGTCTGTCAAGCTGAAGATTAAACCCTCCACCTATCTATAAAGTTATCTGTGTTCTGGTACCAAATGTGTTGTATTCAGAGTGAGATTAAAACCTCTGCTTGTGCGTGCACATGCACACACACACACACACACACACACACACACACACACACACACACACACACACACACACACACACACACACACACACAGATGCGCACACACACACACACACACACACACACACACACACACACACACACACACACACACACACACACACACACACACACACACAAAGTGGAAAAGGTTTTCTTCAATTGCTGGGTGATGTAGGAATGCTTGATTTGTATATTTGTAGTGGATCTCTGTCATGTAAGTTTTATAGAGTGGCATGCAACCAGTGAAAAATCACCTGAAAATGTAATCAGTTCATTTTCCAGTCATCTAATGTGAGCTTTAGTAGCTACTGTTAGTTATTTGGCCCCAAAACAAAGGAGATTCTAGTAACTCAACCCAGCAAGAGGAAAACAGCCAATTTGATCTGTATGGAGGAATATGACCCTCCAAATAAAGAATACAGCAGTAGAGGATGTTAAGGTGAAGATACAGAGTCTGCACTAAAACATAAAAGGATACCTAAATGCCTATAGCAGCACTATAAGACACTAAAACAATTACTCAGGGCCTACATGTACTAGAAACCACAATAAAAGCACTAGCAGAGAGTGTTAGGCTGCTAAAAGCTGTCTCAGACTACAAAAAGGGAGTCATAATGGAGAAGATTAAAATCAATTAAAACAGCAGGAGAAACCAGAATATTTTCCAGCTAACAGATGGAAAATATGGCTTATATGTACATTTTTGGCCTTTCGGATGGAATGGAGAACAGTGATCCTATGACGTTTACAATTTCATTGTGTAAAAACTTTCTGGGCAGATGCACCAAAGTAATAATCAAAAGGGCACATTTGATGACTTCTAAGATGGCTGCACACTGATCAACAACTTAATTTCAGCTCTCCCAGTGTAAAAGAAAACTGAATGGTAAGGGCTAGTAATTCTATCAGCTTGAGTAAAATTCAGTTACTGGCTAGTACATACACTGCCTGGTTGCCAGCAAATAAGAAATTCAGAGAGCCTGAAAGAAAATCAATTAGAAAGAGCAAAGAAAAAGCACTGACTGAAGAATCCTGCAGCTGTTTAGCAAAAAGCAGTTCAAGCTCCAGCTTTGGTACAAGAGATGGCTTCCAGACATGTATAGGAAAAAACATAAATCAAATGTGATCAGAGGTGATAAAAATTAATGAAGCACTGAAGAAATATATCAACTCAGATAACAAAAGACTGGAAATAATAGTCTAAGCTTTAAATAGCTATTCATATGAACTGATAAAACTGCAAAAATCAACAACTGAAATGAAGAAAAGCCTGGCTGAGTATGAGACTTCTAAAGAACCTGTTTCAAAATATGGCACAGTTAGAGGACAGAGCACTTAGAGAAAAATTGAGATTTTGTTCTGTATGAGAGTAAGTAGAAGGAACAGACTGTATTAATTGTATGAAAGCACAAATAAGCAACTAGACTGGTATTACATAGCAGTATTTATTAATTGAAAGGGCACATCAAGTGTATCCTCCAAATCTGCCATACAAAGCAGCCAAGACATAAATTAGAAAAGATACAATCATACCAGCAGAAACAGTTAATCCTGGCAAAACTAACAGAAGGGCAAAGTATTAAAAATTGGAGACAGTAGAATGTTTGTGGAAAATGATTCTTCACTGTACACCAGGCAAAAGTAAAGCAGATTTATCCCAGCAATCGGAGAATGCTGAGAGGCAGGTTTAAGATTTCAGCTGCTACATCCAGCTCTCTCCAGAATATTTTTTTCCTGGAGGATTAAAGATGTTTTTGATGCAGAACAGAAATGGAGGGTATACAGAAGTTAATCCATCAAAAAGTAAGCCATCAAATAGAAGAGAACTCTGCTTCCCATTCTTCTGATAATAAAACTCTTACAGTGACTTTGCCAGTGCAAATTGTTTCCACTATTCCAAGTGAAAATACTTGAGAGATAAAAAAGCACAGGAGTTGACTAGAAGAATCAGGAGTACCTTGGCCTTAAACCAAAGTATGGTGTTGGGAGATGGAGATGAACAGGAAAAAAGACCAGTGACACTGAAATTAGTGAATAAATGTGAGATTATAAAGGATAAACCACATTTGTGAAATATGGCTTTGCAAGAAAAAGTGTCTGAGAAAGACTGGACTTTTGCTGATTTTATTAAACTTTTGGATGGATTGTAGAACATATACCTACTTTATGTTATTAATGTTTAGAAGGACAATGAAAGGAAAACAAGATAACTGTGGCTAAGACAATTTTTATTCTTAATAGTATTTGTACAAAATATTTCATGATATAAAGAGTACGCTGTATAGTAAAGCAGATTTGTGCAATATGTTGTCAAGGTATCTTAAATCTGTGGGTGACGATGAGTTTTTCAGTGATTGTTCTATGTCATAAAGATATTAAAGTAAACAGGTATTTTTTTTTATAACAATATAAACAAGAAACACCGTGCCAGCGAGGATAATGTGTAACTGCTCACGAAATAAACATAAGTCACGGTAAGTAAAAATATGAGTGCAGTCCACAAACTCGGCAACAAATGAATAACTACTGTCATAAAATATAAAAAGAAACCACATTTATTTAGATACAGTACGTTCACTAAATAGCTTCATCAGACCATAAAAACATATTGGTTACAAAGCATTTAAAAAGTATCAAACAGCCAATCAAAGTGTTCCAAACCATCACATCACAGTCTACCTAAAGCTTGTTACATTGTTACAGAGCCCCTAGTGGGTAAACCTTGTCATAAACTAACATTCAACATAAATAATAGAATGACATGGTGAGTGATACTAAACAGAACTAATTGGTTTCCAGATGTTAAAGTTCTTTCATAAATCCATTGTTTACATGAATAAAAATAACTCTCATTCAAATAAATGAGATATGTTCTAATCACATCTAAAATGCGAGCAACTGCTGTCAGCTTCAAACATATAGCAATTTATAACAAATGTATTTAGTTCTTTAACACCATCGATGCCAGCTGTTGATGGCCAACTCCTTCAGGCAACAGAAAACTCAGAAAAAGAAAAAAAACATGTCTGATATGTGCCTAACAACAAAACTATTCAATACTATACTGTTAGAAAAAGGACATGTTTTCACTTGGCCTAGGGGTGAGAATGTTTGTCCAGTCCGGAACAACAATTTGAGAGCTGGGCCTACCAGCAACAATGCCGATGCTGATCAGAGGAACAGTAACAATAATTCCAGTAACTCTAACAATGTGACTGTTGATGCTTGCCAGAAGGAATTGAGCATGGCTAGTCCTTCTATGGAGGTGCATAAGCTTGCAAGCGCTTCTGATGCACATACTCTAGCTACTAATGTCGCCCTTGGCATTGATGTTCCCATTGTTGATAATACCATGGTCACTTCTGTTGATGGGCAAGGGCCAAGCAATATGTGTGATGTACGACCTAAAAGTACTTCCAAAAATACAGTAACAGCAACCAATGTGTCCAATGTAGCAACCACCAGTGGTGCCTTCCCACTTTTTCCACTTCTCATCAGTACAGAGAAGGGGCCTATGAGGACATGTTTCCAGAGTCGAGGGAGACAGAAGAGGAAACTGTCGATAGAAAGACAGTCCAACCATTCATTGAAGAAGATGTGGAACTAGGTGGGAGCTCCCTAGTCTGGAATTTATCCAGATGTGTTTTAAGTTCAGTGGAATTGAGTGTTTTAAATAAAGGACTCTCTTTCATTCCCACCAGATGCAGTGATTTGGCAGACACTATGTTGGACATTAAATGTTTTAGTCGTAATGTCATGCTTAAATTAGAATTTTCTAATACCACTCAAGCTAATCCAAATGTGTTCAAGAGGCCTAGCCTATATATGCTCAATCCACACCCATTGGTTGAGGCCTTTAATAAAATGGTGGAAGACGACATATATGGGTTTTATGATAATAAAAATACATGTAACATGTACAATAAAAAGAGATATAATCTGAGTTACAGGGAGCATTGTGCCCTTAGAACCTTACAAACAGATAATATGATTAACATCAGGCCGGCAGATAAAGGAGGACCCATTGTTATCATGAACAAAAGCGACTATATACGGAGTATGTGCAGGATGTTGAGTGACACACAGTTTTATTATCACTTTGATAGACAGAAAATACATAGGTTACATGAAAGGGTTTCCTCCATGCTAGAAGACTTATTGAAAAGTAACATCATAGACATTGATCTATATAGGTTTCTTAAGGTAGACTTTCCTCTTTTGCCTTCAATTCAAGGGTTACCTAAGATCCATAAGGATGGGTGTAATCCCCCTATGAGGCCTATTGTGGCTGGGATGGGATGGGTCACAGAACCCTTCTCATTGTATGTTGAGAAACAACTTAGACCCATATTGGATAGGATCATGTTCATCCTCAGGGACACTAAATACTTCCTGCTAAATTTGTACCAGTATAGCAACTCTGAGAAACCTGATTCTTCCCTTTTCGTTACATTGGATGTACAATCCCTCTTCACCATAATACCAAATGAAGTGGGGTGATGTCAGTACAGAGATACTTACATAAACATAGTGAATTGGGTCATGAAGAAACTGACCTTATCAGCTTATTTCTGGAAACCATCTTAGAAAACAATGCCTTTACTTTTGATGGTGATATCTATATACAACATGATGGCATGGCTATGGACACTTCGTGTGCCAATAGCTTTGCCAACATGTTTATGGCCCTATGGGAAGAGGAGGTATTGTTCAGAATGGATTCGTTTACTAGATTTGAAGTTCTATTGACGTTTCATCTGTGACCTTTGTTTGGTGTCAAAAGGCCCTGGTGAGTGTCTGAATGGGTTCTTGTCAGCATTAAATGAGAGGTTTACATATCTGAAGTTTACCATGAACTATTCACACCAGAGAATAGAGTATCTAGACGTATTTGTGGAGAGGCTTGCTAATGGGATGATTAACACGGGTGTATACAGGAAGAAATGCTATAGTAACACCCTGTTACATAGAAGCAGTATGCACCCAGGGTACATTTTTAAGAATATTATCAAGGGACAAGGAATGAGAGTTTCCAGATTGAATGCCTCAGATGATGGTTTCCAACATGAAATATCTAATTTAAGGGACATGCTGACCAAAAGAGGCTTTACCCATTCTGAGTTGGATCATAGTTTAACAGACCTCTATGAGTTAAGAAGAGATAGGGCTAGACCCAATTTCTCCTCACGTCTAGACGTAGGTAGATCACTTACTAAAACTACACATTCAGATAAGTTGAAGATACAGATGTATTTTACAATGGATGTAAAACCCATCTCAGAAATCATAAGGAAAAATTGGAAGGTTCTTATCACAGACCCACATGTCAGAAGTATTGTTGGGATGAACTTATTTTTCAGTTTAAGAATAGGAATAATCTTAAGAGGATACTCTGTCACAACGGCATAGTGAGAGGTCTGGATGGAGAGATGGGCACATACCCATGTGAGAATTGTAATTTTTGTGAACATATTAACACTACTGGGGCCTTTGTACATCCAGAGTCTGGTCAGAGGTTTGAGTTTAGGGTCTATGCGAGTTGAAAGTCCTCGAATGTAGTCTATTTAGCAGTTTGTATGGTCCGTCAATCATTTTATGTAGCAAAGACCAATCAGACACTTCAGGAGAGAATGAGGGAACATCTATTTAGTATCAAAATTAAATATAACAAGAATGCCCTGTCCAAGCATGTGAGTACAGCAGGTAGTGAACATTGTTTCAAGTTCATGGTCATTGAGGAAATAATTCCGACTGTACGTGAGGGAGATATCAAGAACACTACAGACAGCAAGGAAGTTAGATGGATCCTAAGGTTGAGCGCCGATAGAGGAAAGGGCCTTAATGAGAGGACTTCTTAAGATCCATCTTAAAACAGAGGAGACTATCTATAGCTATATGATAATGAGTGTAATAGCCTTTTGGAACCCATTAATGTCCTAGTATTTGTTTACCGAATCTTTCCATCACTTGTTTGAATCATTGTTTAGCATATGAGATGCCAGATACTATATAAATCTAAGCAGGGTTTATTCTGTTTAGCATTTCACGATTACCCTTATTGGAGCCATAATAGCATGTCCTTATACTTTGCGAATGTCAGTGCATTGTATGGTTCAGAAGGTTCACTTTGTAATTCGTGACTTTCATTTGACCACTATTATTTTCATTGTTTCTAGTGCCCCTTATAGTGTCCCTATATTGGTGGTTGCAATGAAGATTTATTCTTTATGAATATTAGTCATATTATTATACCCTAGGTTAACTAACTATATCACTGTGATGTATTTGGATATGATGTTATGTTTAATAGCTATTTGGCAGACAAGCCACATATATCCCTTTCAGTTATGTTCATAGTGTTGTTTCCTTCTTAAATTTTTATTTTTATTTGTAGTAACACATGTGAATTATGTTGGTATATAGTATTACCCATCTATCTTAGGGGCATACGTTTTGCATATTAATGTAATTTTGGTTATTATTTATTGCTTTGAATATTTTAAATGAGCATGATGAGTGAATGAAATATTAGATTTAGTTTGATTTGTTTTCATGTTTTTATCCATTCTTTCTTACAAACGTTTTTGAGACATGGAAGTTCTTAGTACCCCATGTTCTAATTTTATGCAATATATTCATTTAAGCAATATTGTAAAGGAAGATAGATATGTTCTTTAATGCCTGTATCAATATAGTTAATTTTGTGCACTATACAAAGTGTCCAGTTTGAGACACGAGTTGAAGCGCATGCCATTTAATACTCAGTACAGCACTGAATAGTTCTGATGTGATGTACATTTTAATCACGATATATTTTTTCCTTTTGAGCATATTTACATAGAGTAGTTGGCCATTAATAGCTGGCATGTACACAGATAGTGTTAAGGAGTTTAATAAGCTCTGTTGTGAGTGAATTACTTATTTGATACATTTTTTAAATAGTACAGGTATGATTAACTTTGTGTACTATACACAGAGTTCAGGTGGAATCATGAGTTGAAGTTTCTGTTTTTTTAACAGTATAGTATTGAATAGTTTTCATGTTAGGCACATATCAGACATGTTTTTTTCTTTTTCTGAGTTTTCTGTTGTCTGAAGTAGTTGGCCATCAACAGCTGGCATGTACATCGATAGTGTTAAAGAACTAAATACATTTGTTATAAATTGCTATATGTTTGAAGCTGACAGCAGTTGCTTGCATTTTAGATGCAATTAGAACATATTTATTTGAATGAGAGTTATTTTTATTCATGTAAACAATGGATTTATGAAAGAACTTTAACATCTGGAAACCAATTAGTTTTGTTTAGTATCACTCACTGTGTCATTCTATTATTTATGTTGAATGTTAGTTCATCACAAGGTTTACCCACTAGGGGCTTGTAACAATGTAACAAGTTTTAGGTAGACTGTTATGTGATTGTTTGGAACACTTTGATTGGCTGTTCGATACTTTTTAAATGCTTTGTAATCAATATGTTTTTATGGTCAGATGAAGCTATTTAGTGAAAACGGTTACCATATCTAAATAAACGTGGTTTCTTTTTATATTTTGTGACAGTAGTTATTCATTTGTTGCCGAGTTTGTGGACTGCACTCATATTTTTACTTATCATGTATTTTTTTTTTAATTTTAAAAAATATAGGCATTGAAATGTAAAAAAGAGAAGAAAGGCTGGACAAAAGCAAGTTTATGTTAATATGTTGTAATCTTGGGCTGTTGGGGTAGAGAATGGGGTGCAAAGTGCACTGATTATATTATATGCAGAACTGAGATGTTTTCTCTTATTTTTTCATATGTGAATGTCTAGATTAATGCTTTTGGCTTAGTCTAAAAGCAAATGTTTTTTGTAAGCAAGTAGGCTTGAAAAGTAACACTAAATGATCACTGCTATCAGAAGTGTTAAGTTTCTTACCAGTGCAATGATATTAGCTTGTTTTTTTTTTTTTTTTTTTTTTTGCCTTAGCAAATGTTCAATGAGTTAAGAAGTCTACAGATGAGGGCAATTGTACATTTTGTTCTTATGTCTCCATGGAAATAAGCTGTCTGTAGGTGCAGGCAATTAATCTTGAGAGTGTTGAGCATTGTTTGCTTAGGGAAATGCAAAATGTAAAGAAAGGGCAAGCAGTTCAGTAAAAAATAAAGTATGAAATCACTGGAAGGAAGGAAGATAGTAGTTTCCCAAGCATCCTTAATACAGCAGTGCATTTAACAGAACCGTATATAATTTCATTGTATTTAAAGATAGTCAGTGCACTTTTTCTTAAGGCTAAAAGTTAATGTTTTCGGAAAGCATACAAGCTATTTTTTTCTACATCTGGGAAGGGAATAGAGATAAGAAAGAACAGATAGTAATCTGTAAGTGACAACACAGGCTGTATTATGGATAACCTTAATTTTAGGTTAGGTAATACCTACAGATTCAAGTGTCAATTTGGGGCAATTGTTCCTATCAGGAGGTTTAAACTTCATTTTTTGAAGATGTACATAGTTTTGTATGTTTGTTTTAAGTGATAGGTTATGAGGAAGTTCTGAAAATGTATTTATTTATTTATTTATTTATTTATTTTTTATTAAAACAAAAAGTCTTGAAAATGTGACCTAGATGCAAATGGAGATGATGAAGAGACTGTTAAAAGATCAACCTGCCAAACATTAGTGTATGGTGTAAAATAAAAGCTGGAAATACACATTCCAAAAAATAACTGTCACACATAACAGGTATGAACAATAACTTGTTATCCTGAAACCACACAAAAGACCAGTGAAAACAGCTCTACTTTCCAAAATAAGAATTTAATAAAAACCTTTTAGTTGTCTCTCCTCTCCTAGCGCCTCGGCTGCAAGCCTTTACAGAGTAAAAAAGATAACTTGTTATCATTATGGCTGCACTATCAATATTACTTTGGAAAGTAAATGGCCTTAAAGGTGTACACAAAAAGGTAAGAATATTGAATTAAATTAGAAAATGTGGAGTGCAAATAGCAATGCATCAGTAGACACATTTCAAAAGAAATTAACATGCAAATTTGATAAAGAAAATATTTCAGGATGGATAATCAGATGGCTATTAGGGACAAAGGAAAAGGGAAGTAATGACTCTAGTTGCTAGAGCAGCATGAATGGTGATAGAAGAGGAAAAAAGAGAATAATGGTAGATTTGTGGTAGTAAGGGATGACTGGCAAGGGAAGATGATTAAGCTGGCATATAGCTGTGTTCCTCCAAAACTACTATTATGTAGCTTAAGAACATTTTGGGAGAAATAATCAGTTTTCAGCAGGAAATACTACATTGATTTGAAACAGTGAGGATGTATCTGGAAAGGAAAATATAACAAGAGGGTCGATTTGTGAAGAAATTTATGAACATATTTGGTATGAAAGACATGAATTCACTACTAGGAATTCAGAGAGAATTTACATGTTATTCACCAAAGTATAATAACTGGGATAGACTAGATAGAAATTATATTTCACAGGAACGTGTACATTTAATTGAAAGCTTTGACATATATCCAGTAATTGTTTCTGATCAAGCACTGATAAAAATCTAAGATAAGAATGCTGGGTAACGAGGTTAAAATGAAAAAATGAGGACATTGAGGAATGGATAGTGGGAATTATTCAAGAACTATTAGGTAAATTAGAAATTTCTACATTTGTTATAGCCGGTGAGTGAGATAACATGAAAATAGAGTTTTAAAATATGGTAGAAATAAAAGAAAAAAATATATGTTTAAATATAATAGGAATTATTTTGAGGGGCTGACAAAGGTTAAAATAATACAAAGCAGAGAAATGTATAAATCAAGAAAGAGCACAAATAGAAATATTTATAGAAGGCTTAAGTATACAAACGTCAGAGGGAGATGAGGCTCCACAATTAGCAGTTAAGGTAGGAGGACAGGAGATAAAAATGGCAATGTATAATCAATCTGCAGGAAAGTATCCAGGAACAGAGGGTATTCCTGTGGAAATTTGGAAGTTAGGCAGGAAGAAAGTGATAAAGGTCTGGAAGGTTTTGTTTAACAGTATTTTAAAAAGGAGGGGAAGCAACAACAACAACTTGAAAGAAAGCTGTGGTGGCTATAATACCTGAAAACAGTAAAGACCCATCAGACCCAGCTTCATGGAAAGCCATTTCAATTTCAAACCATGATTACAAAATGTTTATGTCTATACTAGCTAAAACTGATAGATGTAGATAAATATGGTTGTGTGGAGGGGAGGCAAACATTTAACAACTTTAATAGGACAATAATGATCCAGAAGGAAGGAGAATGTAAGAAAACACCAGTGTTGTTGCTGAATCTTGCTATAGAGAAAACATTCAAGAAAGTAAGCGGAGCTTTTATAAGTAGGGCAGTGGAAGCATTTGCATTTACCTGATGCAATAATAAGGTTAATTAGGAGAATATATGAGAGATCAGAGGCAAGAATTAAAGTTGGGGGGTTCCTCTTTGATAAGTTATGTTTGAATGGGGGAACCAGGCATGAGTGTCCTCTTTCCCCTTTGTTTTTTCCTTTCTTATTTAGAGCCATCAACAATGGAAATAAGAGACACAGGAATTCAGGAATTTAATTGGTATGGCAATCAGGAAAAGTTGGCTTTATTTGCAGAAAATATGTTGTACCTGATAAATTCAGAAAAGGACATTGTAGTGTAGTGGAACATTCTGAGACAGTTTCATGTTGTTTGGGATATAAAATTAATGAAGATAAAACAAAGGCTATGGCCATAAGTTATGTACCAACACAGGAACTCGTGCAGCAACACCCCTATTTACAGGGCCATGCTAAGATGATGTATTTAAGGGTCTGGATTAAAAAGTCTTCTGATATGACAGCTAATGATATGTGAAAAGAGAATAAACAAAAGATAATAGAAAAACTGAGAAATGGGAAGCTCTTGTGGATATGGACAGTAAGATAAAAACAGTGAAAATGTTTTAGTCCCTTTAGTTTTATATACAGGTCAAGCATATTTGTATCAACCACATGTGAAGCTGTGGTCACCAGGAGAATAAAGAGTTGAAGAATGTATCTGGGTGGGAAAGAGGGCAAAGGTTAAGTGTGATAAGTTTATCCTTCCAATTGAACAAGGTGGTTTCAGATTGCCTGCTTCGAATGGGTATTTAGAGCGAAACAATTAAGGTTCATGTACATAACGCAGGCAGAAAGTTATAATTCAAAGTAGAAAGGGATAATGATGAGGCAGGGGGAAAATTCAAGAAATAAGCAGAGTTAAGATTTTGGATACAGATCATTAAGGAGAATAAATATAGCTATACAGAATATTATATTTATAAAGTAGCAGAAAGTATTTTATGAACTAAGCTAACATGAGAATAGAGAAAGGAGATTTTGCCAATAGGGGTGACTGCAAGTAGGGAAACACAGAATAGGTAAGAGAGGGCAGGAATTTACTGGAGAAAACTGGCAAAGGATCAAAGGCATTGGGAGCAAATAACCAAATAGGGAAAGGTAATAGAATGAGATGAAGCCAAGAAGACATTTGGATTGCAGGATACAGACTGCTTTCCCTACCAGGGATTGATATTAGAGTATAGGCAGAGAGAAAATAATAGGGGAATCCTAAGTGAAAGACCTGCTCTGTAGAGTTTTTATTTGAATCTAGAACAGAAGCTGCTGTTGAAAGGGATAATAATTAGGGTATAGGTTCATAGGTTCATAGGTTCATAGGTTCATACTAGGCTATCTGCCCGAGGGCATTTACAAGCCTAGCCCATAGTTTTGTGGCTTACGCCACCCCTTTAGTATGGGGAACTATACCCATTATTTTGCTGTGCCTCTGTCGAGCAGTGACACTGAGGTAATCCCTGGGGTATATCTGCGATCTCCCATCCATTGGTCAAGATTTCTCTTGAACAAGGCCAGCGAGGTGCTCTGCCTCACATATACCAGGATTTTATTCCACAGCATAGGGAGTCTTTGGGTGATGAATCTATCCCTCCAGCACGTCCTATTAATAGCCATATCGAGGTTTAAGTCTCCCGCCCTTGTGGCTCTGACAGATCTACATTTTTGAGGTGAAGCATATTCATCAAATCTGGGTTTGACATGGCCTTGTATGTTAGGCAAAGGTCACCTCTGAGCAAGCGGTAGATGACTGAATAGAGCTGGAGTTCTTTCAGTCGGGCAGCATAGGACAGATGTTTGAGACCCTTTATCCTTTTGGTGAGGAACTTTGTGGCCTCTCCAGCTGCTGCAAGTGTCGGGTCAGATACATTCAATGGGGCATTGTACTCAATCATTGGTCTGATGAGTGATGAGTATAGGGAGACTATGACCTCCCTTGATCTAGATGAGAATCCCTTCATGATAAGGTGGGCAATGTAGAAGGTCTTCCTAACTACTTTAGCTACATGGGTGTCGAATGACAGACTACTATCAACCTGGGTCCCCAGGTCCCTGATAACTTCTTCTGTGCTCAGTGGATTGCCACCTATTTGGTAGCTAGGGGTAACCTTGTTTTTAAAAAAGAAAACCAAAAGGGGCCCCAAAACTGAAAAAAAAAAAAGGGTTCTGATGTATTACGATGTACATTTTAATCACGATATATTTTTCCTTTTGAGCATGTTACACCGGTAATTTGGCCATTAATAGCTGGCATGTACACAGATAGTGTTGGGGTTTAATAAGCTCTGTTGTGAGTGAATTACTTATTTGATACATTTTTAAATAGTACAGAGTATGATTAACTTTGTGTACTATACACAGGTTGGAGTGGAATCATGAGGTTGAAGTTTCTGTTTTTTAACAGTACTTATAGTATTGAATAGTTTTCATATTAGGCACATATCGGACATGTTTTTTTCTTTTCTGGAGTTTTCTGTTGTCTGAGTAGTTGGCCATCAACAGCTGGCATGTACATCTGCGATGAGTGTTAAAGAACTAAATACATTTTGTTATAAGTGCTATATGTTTGAGCTGGCAGCAGTTGCTTGCATTTTAGATGCAATTAAGAACATGTTGTTGAATGAGGTTATTTTATTCATGTGAAAACAATGGATTTATGAAGAACTTTAACATCTGAAACCAATTAGTTTTGTTTAGTATCACTCACTGTGTCATTCTATTATTTATGTTGAATGTTAGTTCATCCTGGGTTTACCACTAGGGGCTTGTAACGAAATAGCAACAAGTTTTAGGTAGACTGTTATGTGATTGTTGAACACTTTTGATTGGCTGTTCGATACTTTTAAATGCTTTGTAATCAATATGTTTTATGGTCAGATGAAGCTATTTAGTAAGAAAAACGGTTACTCATATAATCTAAATAAACGATGGTTTCTTTTTATATGTTGTGACAGTAGTTATTCATTTGTTTCGCCGAAGGTTTGTGGACTGCACTCATATTTTACTTATCATGTATTTTTTTAATTTTAAAAAACCCATATAGGCATTGAAAATGTAAAAAAAAAAAAAAAAAAAAAAAGAAGAAAGGCTGGACAAAAAAAAGCAAAGTTTTATGTTACATATGTTGTAATCTTGGGCTGTTGGGGAGTAGAGAATGGGGTTGCAAAGTGCACTGATTATATTATATGCAGAACTGGAGGATGTTTTCCTCTTTATTTTTTCATATGTGAATGTCTAGATTTAATCGCTCTTGGCTTAGTCTAAAAAGCAAATGTTTTTGTAAGCAAGTGCAGGTTTTGAAAAGTAACACTAAAATGAGGATCACTGCTGTATCAGAAGTGTTAAGTTTCTTACCAGTGCGGGAATGATATTAGCTTGTTTTTTCTATTTTTGCCTTAGCAAATGTTCAATGAGTTAAGAAGTCTGCCAGATATGAGGAACATTGTAGCCATTTTTGTTCTTATGTCTCCATGGAAATAATAAGCTGTCTGTAGGTGCAGGCACATTAATCTTGAGAGTGCTGGAGAGCATTGTTTGCTTGAGGGAAATGCAAAATGTAAAGAAAGAGGCAAGCAGTTCAGTAGTAAAAATAAAGTATATGAAATCACTGGAAGGAAGGAGAAGATAGTAGTTTCCCAAGCATCCTTAATACAGCAGTGCATTTAACAGAAACCATTATATAATTTCCCCATTGTGATTTAAAGATAGTCAGTGCACTTTTCTTAAGGCTAAAAGTTAATGTTTTCGAAAAGCATACAAGCTATTTTTTCTACATCTGGGAAGGGAATAGAGATAAGAAAGAACAGATAAGCCAATCTGTGAGAGTGACAACACAGGAAGCTGTATTATGGGTAACCTTAATTTTTAGGGTTAGGGTAATACCTAGAGCAGATGCAAGTGTCAATTTGGGGCAATTGAAATTCCTAGAATATCAGGAGGGTTTACCCAAGCTTCATTTTGAAGATCATACATAGGTTTGTAGCAGTGTTTGTTTTAAGTGATATAGGTTATGAGGAAGTTCTGAAAATGTTATTTATTTATTTATTTATTTATTTATTTTATTAAAAAACAAAAAAGTCTTGAAAGAAATGCTGACCTAGATGCAGGCTGGAGATGATAAGAAAGAGACTGTTAAAAAAGATCAACCTGCCAAACATTAGCAATTATGGTGTATGCAAAAATAAAAGCTAAATGCATTCAAAAATAACTGTCACACATAACAGGTATGAACAATGACATTGTCCTGAAACCACACAAGACCAGTGAAAACGACTCTACTTTCAAATAGAATTTAATAAACAACGGTTGTCTCTCCTCTCCTAGCGCCTCGGCTGCAGCCCTTTTGGAGTAAAAATGCTTGTTATCATGGCTGCACTATCAATATTACTTTGAAGAAGTAAAATGGCCTTAAAAGTATACAAAAAAGGTAAGAGTATTGAATTAAATTGAAAATGTAGATTGGAAATATATTACTTCAGTGGAGCATTTTCAAAAATTAACATGCAAATTTGATAAAGAAAATATTTCCAGGATGGATAATCAGATGGCTGACTAGGGATAGGAAAAAGTAATGGCTCTAGTTGCTAGAGCAGCATGGATGGTGATAGAAGAGGAAAAAGAGAATAATGTTAGATTTGTGGTAGTAGGGATGACTGGCAGGGAAGATGATTAAGCTGGCATAAGCTGTGTTCACCAAAACTACTATGTAGCTTAAGAACATTTGGGAGAAATAATCAGTTTTTCAACGGGAAATACTACATTGATTTGCAACAGTGAGGATGTATCTGGAAAGGAAAATATAACAAAGAGGGTGGGTTGTGAAGAGATTTATGAACATATTTGGTATGAAGAGACATGAATTCACTACTAGAGATTCAGGAGGAGAATTTCACGTGTTATTCACCAAAATATAATAACTGGGATGAGACTAGATAGTATATTTCTGAGGGCATTAACTGGGCTGGTGAAAGCTTTGACATATATCCAGTAATTGTTTCTGATCAGCACTGATAAAATCTAAGATAAAGAATGCTGGAGTATGAGGTTAAAATGAAAAAATAAGGAGACCGTTGAGGGAATGGATGAGTGGGGAATTCAAGAACTGTGGGTAAATTAGAAATTTCTACATTTGTTATAGCCGGTGGAGTGAGATAACATAGAAAATAGAGTTTTAAAATATGGTAGAAATAAAAAGAAAAAATATATGTATTTAAATATAATAGGAATTATTTGAAGAGGGGCTGACAAAGGTTAAAAACTAATACAAAGCAGAGAAATGTATAAATCAGAAAGAGCACAAATAAGAAAATATTTATAGAAGGCTTAATATACAAGCGTTAGAGGATGAAAGGGCTCCACAATTGTGATTCAAGGTGGGAGGATAAAATGGTGATAGCATAATCGATACGGGAAGGTACTCGAGACAGGTATTCCTGTGGAATTTGGAGATTGGGCAGGAAGTAATAAAGGTCTGGAAGGTTTGTTTAACAGTATTTTAAAAGGAGGAAGCAACAACAACAGCTTGAGAAGCTGTGGTGTTTATAATGCCTGAAAGAAACAGTAAGACCCATCAGACCCAACTTCATGGAAAGCCATTTCAATTTCAAACCATGATTACAAAATGTTTTATGTCTATACTAGCTAAAACTGATAGATGTAGATAAATATAGTTTTGTGTGGAGGGCTTGGAAACATTTAACAACTTTAATAGGACAATAATGATCCAGAAGGAAGGAGATGTAAAAACACCAGTGTTGACTTTGCTGAATCTTGCTATGAAAACATTCACAAAGTAAGCCAGACTTTTATACTAAAGAGGCAGTGGAAGCATTTGGGCCCCCACCTGATTTGACCAAAATGGAGTTAATTAGAGATATGTGAGAGATCAGAGGCAAGAATTAAAGTTGGGGGTTCCTCTTTGACAAGTTATGTTTGAATGGGGGCCAGGCATGGAGTGTCCTCTTTCCCCTTTGTTTCCTTTCTTGTTTGGGAGGCCATCAACAGCGAGTAAGAGACACGCGGTCAGGAATTTAATTGGTATTGTGGCAATCAGGAAAAGTTGAAACTGTTGCAGAAAATATGTTGTACCTGATGATTCAGAAAGAAAGGACATTTAGTGTAGTGGAACATTCTGAGACAGTTTCTGTATTGTTTGGAGATTATAAAATTAATGAAGATAAAACAAGGCTATGGCCATAAGTTATGTACCAACACAGAACTTCGTTGCGGCAATACATTTACAGGAGCCGTACTAAGATGATGTGTATTTAAGGGTCTGGATTAAAAGTCTTCTGATATGACGAAAAGCTAATGATATGTGAAAGAATAAACAAAAGAAATAGAAACTTTGAAATGAGGAAACTCTTGTGGATGAACAGTAGGAGGATAAAAGCAGTGAAAATGTTTTAGTCCCTTTGGTTTATATACAGGTCAAAACTTTTGTATCAAGCACGTGACAGGCTGTGAATGCAGGAGAATAAAAGAGTTGAAGAATGTATCTGGGTGGGAAAGAGGGCAAAGGTTAAGTGTGATGATTTATCGCTTCAATTGAACAAGGTGGTTTCAGATTGCCTGCTTGAATAGGGTATTTAGAGCCGAAACAATTAAGGTTCATGTATGCATAGCATGAGCAGAAAGTTATAATTCAAAGTGAAAAGGGATAATGATGAGGCAGGAAAATTCAAGAAATAAGCAGAGTTAAGATTTTGGATACAGATCATTAAAGGAGAATAAATATAGCTATACAGAATATTATATTTTATAGTAGCAGAAAGTATATTTTATGAACTAGCTAACATACAAGGAATAGAAGGAGATTTTGCCAATGAAATTGTTGTTGACTGCAGAAGTAGGGAAACACAGAATAGGTAAGGAGGCAGGGGTTACTGGAGAAACTGGCAAGGATCAAAGCATTGGAGCAAATAACCAAATAGGAAAGGTAATAGAAATGAGATGAAGCCAAGAGACATTTGGATTGCAGGATACAGACTGCTTTCCCTACCAGGGATTGATGTCAACTGGAAACTATGAGCAGAGAAATAATAGGGAATCCTAAGTGAAAGACTGCTCTGTAGAGTTTTATTTGAATCTAGAGACAGAGCTGCTCATTGAAGGGATAATAATTAGGGTATATAAAATATTGAACAATAACAATAAGAACCAATCAGAGAATGTTAGAAAAGATTGGGAAGAGAGATTGGATATGCAATTTACAAGGGAAGAAAGGGAGGACATATGTATGGTTCCCAAGTATGCAACAAAGTCTAGAATGTTTAAGATTTTTGCACAGATGTGTTTTCATCTGTATTTTTGTACCCCAAGAAGACTCCAAATAATTTTCTCTTGAGTATCTGAAAATGGTGGAAATGTGATGGGGAATAAAGAAGTAACTAGGAACATATATTCTGGGAGTGTAATAAGCTGGTAGACTTTAAAAATTCCCCTGCAGAGTACTGTGTCAGAAATATTGGTTGAGCAAATTGAAATGCCTAAGGAAATGGTTCTTTTGAGCTGGGACACAGGGTCTGAACTGCCTGGATAAAGTAAGCCCTTGTTAAGATAATTCTAGTGGCTGTCAAAAAAGAAATTACTAAAAAAATGGAAATCAAAGTCTAAACCAGCTGTATTTGAAATACTGAATATTGTAACAGAGATAAAACAACTGGAAGTAAGATATTTTGAAAAGTGAAGGAGCAAATTACATAGAAATAAATGGAAATTGTAGTAACACTACATGAAGAATAACATTCAGGAGGAGGAGGAGAGAGGTTTAAGGGAAGGCAGGAATTGATCAATTGTGTCATTGTGGACTCCTGATAGTTAAAAAAAGAATATATGTGATGTATAATGTATGTAACTGGAAACATGTTAATAGGGTTTGATTTCTTGTAAATTAATGTATGTTTGCCTATATCTTAAGTGATAATTTAATAAAAGTATTAAAGAAAGGCACATTAGATTAACTGTCTGAAAAGGAAAGACAAGAACATTCCTAGATATACTACTGTTCAGATCCTGAATTTCAGTAACATAGAAAAATGCTGTTGAAATGATTTTTATCTTTGAATGGGCAAGTAGAGAGAGAGAGAGAGAAAGAGAGAAAGAGAGAAAAAGAGAGTCATCTACATCAAACAATACTCATAGGTAGTTACTAGGTATGTAGTCCAGAAGACCATTAAGGAGCCTAGCCCAAATTCCCAATTGCCCCGATGTACTGCCTGGTTACATGACTTGCTCAAAGTCAAACAACAGGCAAATTTAGGCTGAGGGAATCAAACCCTACACCACTGGCTGTAGCTTACTAAGAGGTCATAGTCTTAATCTTTTTTTTTTTTTACTAACTGACAGACTATTCTGCTAGCTTATATTTCTTTTTCCAGCCACACTGCACCAGAACAAAAAGGACAAGACCATCTTTGTTCATTAGCTACAGAAGGCTAAAAATCTTATGGGGAGTCTGGAGACAAGGACCAGCCAGTATTCATTATTTTTTTATTTTATTTAACATTTGTTTACCGGGAATGTCCGACTTGGAATGAAGCCAATTTTCCACAGAGGCTGGGGGAGAAACACTCCAGACGCATTCGTTTGTGACATGAACTTATGCCCAACTAGCCTGGACAGTTATAAGGAAATGTGTGAGTAAAATAAACATGAGGAGAGAAGAAAGTCTTCAGTGAAAGATATGAAAGATGGATGGAAATGCAGCAAAGGCAAATGAAACGCCCAATCTCCCAGGGACCCTGGCTTAGTTCTTTTTAATCTATCAACAAGATTTCATCTTCTAAAGAAATTACAGGAAGAGGAACCTGAATACAGATATCCCACTGGCACTGGTAACTTAGACCAGAGTCAGCTGTATGCATCATAAACAGTGGTCAATTTCTTATTTTATCCATGGACTTGTAAATAAATTACTGGTTTGATGAACAGTTCAAATCATTCATGCTGTAAAAATAATTACTGCTTAAACTTAAATAATAGACTATAGCAATAACTGATAACATCAGGGTGGTATATTAAGATTTACCCACAGTTGGTGTGGTTTATTCACGAGGGCATTGCTATTATACAATGACATTATTTAAGAAAAAAGTGACTTACTTTTCATAAGTAACATTTTTGTATAATGGTGCCATGGTGTACTTCTGCTTCTGCGACATATCCTGTTACTTTTCTTGATGTACTTTGCATGCCTATGGGACTTGTATTCCCATGCTTTCCCAGTACATCAGTACTTTGGAAAGGAAGCAACGGAGAAAGGAAGGTCTCCATTGCTCTTTTATTTATTTATGTTTTAAAAAGACCTTTGGCCAGTTTAGGGGTAAGAGAAAGACAGAATGGAGGAAATACAAGGAAAATCAGGTATGTGTCTTTAATTTTGAATAACATATCTGATTTTCCTAGTATTTGCTCTGTTCTGTTTCTCTTGTATGTCCAGACTCCAAATATCTAATTTTATTTATTTATTTTTGTTTAAAAAAAATTAAAAAGTTACAGTATATACCAATGGAAAAAAGTTCGGGTGACCGGAACTTTTTCCATTGGCATATGCTCAGATTTACAATGGGCATGCTGGTTGGGCTGACCAATCAGCATGCTAGTTTTTGAATGCTAATGGACAGTCATTGTATAATATGCTCTTCCTATCATAGCACTTGGTTCAAATCACAACAACACCCTTCTCCAAACCACAGAGAATAAAATTTTTAGCTTTATTCACCTTGTTGACTGCAGAGGACACCATTGTAGCACATTTCCCAATGGATCCTAGTGCATGCTAGGGTAACATTATTGTTTGACTCCCTAACTTTTAAGCTGTTTAGTGATGACAACCACTGTTCTCCATTAAAAATAAATTGGGTTCTACTGTCTGCAAAACCATGCATTTAGGACTTCCAGTCAACTACATTTGGCAAAACATTACTTTAAATTAAAAAAACACCCAAAGACTATTTGCCAATATGGCATCTGACCACAGGACTGACATACCTTTGAACCTCAAGAACTGTGACAACCTAATAGCTTCAAAGAAAAGATCAAATCACACTTAGCTGAGCTTTACAAATGTATAAATCCTTTAGGGACACTGGACAAAGCCATACTGTTTCAGTATCTCTCTGGCTAGTGTATACTTAAGCTACTGTTTAGGTATGTAATGTAAAAAATGTTTCCCAGAGCACTTTATTCTTGATCTGAACATAAGTATAAATATACTTATCAGTGCACTCATCTATATGGACTGTATCTCTGAGAATATATTCAGTTTTGTAAACATCAGCTGTTTCTTAAGGTACTCCACCTCATGGATTGTACTTCTGCAGGCATGTTCTGTAGTGTGAAGATCGGCTATTCCTGCATGTACACAGATACTTACATTGTATGTCTGACAAAAAGACGAAATGATTTGTCATTATTTTTTCTTCATTGTGCTCATCCTATGCAGAGCTCTAGTGTTCACTGATGTGTAGACTTTTTGTCATTTGCTTTCTACTGTTATTGTTTTCTCAGTTGTTTTCTATTTTTCTTGCTGTGTTTGTGCTCATTCTATGTAGTTCTGTAGTGTCAATCTGTATGTCACTTTCTACTATTATTGTTTTCTCATTTTGTCTTTTGGCCCTGATCACAACTGAAAATTATCTTGGACCTGCACACCTACCTGGTTGAAGTAAATATATAAATAAATAAAGCATCAACTGTATTGGTACTGTAAAGATACACACACACACACACACACACACACACACACACACACACACACACACACACACACACACACATATATCTATTTATTTATATAATGAAAATAAAATAAACACAAATCACGGCCACTAAAGGTTGGTACTGGAACGTATATAAGTAGCTCAAATGTAGATAGATAGATAGATAGATAGATAGATAGATAGATAGATAGAAATGTGAGTGTGTGTGTGTGTGTGTGTGTGTGTGTGTGTGTGTGTGTGTGTGTGTGTGTGTGTGTGTGTGTGTCTATGTGTGTGTGTGTGTGTGTGTGTGTGTGTGTGTGTGTGTGTGTGTGTGTGTGTAAATATATATATGTGTGTGTGTGTGTGTATGTAGATATATATGTGACGGCCTCTCTACCCTGGGCCAGTAATCAAGGAGCCTTCAGTCCTCACCACTGATACTGGTGAGAGACTGTCACTAAAACAGGAATGGATTTACATAGTATTTTAAGATGCCACTCTCTGCATCAAACACAATTTCCCAGAAGAATCCAAAAGAATGAGGCAGAAGTGAAACCAGGATTTGTTTATTCCACAACAATGAATTCTGATCAAATTAAATGGACCTCATCAGAAAATTTCCCCCAAGAGCACTCACAGGGAACACGCTCCACTAGGACTGGACTCTGTCTCTCCAGATCCCAAACAAGACTCACTTTGAAGCACTGTGTCCCAGTTTCAGGTAGCTGACACACCCACACCTGGGTATTTAATTTTCACACACACACCCACACACACACACACACACACACACACACACACACACACACACACACACACACACACACACTTCTGGGAAAGTTTGGTACAGATTTACTAGCGTACCCCTTCTGCCCAGACTATAAGGTAACCTCACTGCCATCAGTCAACCACTATCAGAGTCTTACAAGGGTATCCAATTATACTGAGTAAAATCAATACTAACATAAATGGTAGAGTGTAACCAAAACAGCCAGGCTTTTCAGAGTGACCAAGGCATCACTAAAATAAGCACATGTACTCTCAAGACATTAAAAGTATTCTCTAAAAAAACAGCCACAATGAAAGGTATAAAATATGTAATAATAATTAATAGAATAGAAAACATAAAAATACTAAATATCAAAGTACAATAAACATCAAAGTTTTAATCACAGGAGAAATAAAAATAACACAGTTGGACAGATTCAAACAGATGCAGAAAAACATTACTAAGCTAATCTCACTATATTCCCCAAATGTCTAAAGAATAACTGTCCCTAGCTAACTTAATACAGTAAGGTAAGATAGGATGCGGAGATGCTTACTTCCACCAGGGAAGATGATGAGCTTCCCACTAACAGAACTAAACTAACTCAACTGATCAAATGACTCTGTTAACTGTCATATATATTTTATATATAAGATTCCAAAAGAAAAGAAAACAAACTGGTGTGAGTTCCATCCTCTCAGTGCTGGTTATGGAATGACACCACGTTTGATCACCTGACTCTGGTACACAGTCAGAGCTTTGCTAAGATCTGTTGCAGTATTTGAAATTATAGAACAATTTCAAAAACTTCTACTCTTCCCTTCCAGAATTCTTTGTTTAAACATAAATATTTAATCAGTTATAATAACACTGTTGATACATTTCTTACATAAGCATTTGTACATGTCAGTGAGACAGTGAAACGAAACAAAATTACCCACAAAACTCCAGTTAAATGTGCTGGCATAAGTTACACATGCAGTGCCCCACTATCCCTGGCAAAGATGGCAACACCTCACATCATCACATCCCCCCCCCCTTTGAAGACTCAAACTGTAAAAATGTTGCTTGAAAGAAATGGGCCTGTCTGGGAACACATTAACTCATACCCTGTCTTGGGAGTCCATCTGCTTTGGCATTGCTGACCCCATTGCAGTGCTTTTCTGTCATGTCATATGCCTGCAGTACTAGGCTCCATCTTAATAACTTGGCATTTTCCTGGCTGACTCTATGTAGCCATGTTGAGGGATTGTGGTCTGTAACCACAGTGAATTTCCTTCCATACAGATAAGGCTGAAGTTTCTGCAGTTCCTGTACTATGGCTAGACATTCTTTTTCTACAGCTGCATAACATTCCTCCCTGGGTTTCAGTCTATGGCTTAGTTATACAGCTGGGTACACTTCTCCCTCTGAGGAAACTTGGCTGTGTACAACCCCCACCCCATGGTTTGAAGCATCAACCTGCACAACACATTTGTTGCTGTAATCTGGACTGGCTAACACAGAGGAACTTCCCAAAGTTCCTTTAAGCTTTTGGTATGCCTGCTCACAGGCTGGGCTCTACACTACCTTATCCAGCCTGTTTCTCCTTGACAGGTCTGTGAGGGAAGCAGCTATTTTGCTATAATTGGGAATGACCTTTCTACAGTACCCTGCTGTCCTCAAGAATGCCCTCACCTGCTTTTTTGTAACAGGAGCAGGCCACACCTGAATACCTTCCACTTTGGCAGGTTCTGGCCTAATCTTACCACTCTGAACTCTCTGTGCCAAGTAGAAGACCTCTGCCATACCCATCTGACACTTACTGAGCTTAATAGCCTACTCAGGGCCGCCCTAACATGCTAAAAGTGCTTTTGCCAGGAATGGCTGTATATGGAAATATCATCCAGGTAAGCAAGTGAATAATCTCCTGCTTTTGTTAGGATATTATCTACCAGCCTCTGGAAGGTTACTGGGGCATTTTTCATCCCAAAGGGCATCTTTGTGAACTTGTATAATCTGAAAGAAGTCACAAAGGCTGACCTTTCTCTAGCGATGGTAGTCAAGGGCACCTGCAAGTAGCCTTTGGTCAGATAAATAGTGGTCAGATACTTAACCCTGCCCAGCTGTTCTAAGGCTGCATCTGTCCTAGGCATGGGATAAGCATCTGACTTTGTGTGGCTGTTTACTTTTTTGTAGTCTACGCAGAATCTGATGTTACCATTTTTCTTTGGTACCAGCACCACTAGGGAGGTCCAGGGACTTCTGGACTCCTGGATTACCCCCATTTTCATCATTTCCTGTATCTCCTCCATCAGAGTCTCTATGACTTGCTCAAGCACCCTATAAGGGGCCTGCTTGATAGCCCTTTGGGGTCCTGTATCCATATGGTGCTGCACCAGATGAGTATATCATGGTTTCCCAGTGAACATGCCCCCAAATTCCTTCAACACTGCTCAGATTTCTCAAACTTGGGTAGGAGGTAGCTGCTGGGATATTGCTACCCCTTCCACAGAGGTGTCAGTCCAAGCCTTACTGAGGAGATCAGTCACCAGATCCCCCTCAGACTCCTTCTGGCATCCACTGAAAATACTCAGCATCAGGGCCTCCCTATCATAGTAAGGCTTCTTCATGTAAACATGGTACAATTTTGGCCCTTGCCTCCTGAGCAGGTTTATCATATAATTAATATCACTGACCTTCCTTACCACTTTAAAGGATCCCTCCCAAGCTCCCTGCAGCTTATTGTGTCTGACAGGAATGAGCAACATAACCTGCTGTCCCACACCATACTCTCAGGCTCAAGCATTCCTGTCATACCAGACGTTTTTCTGCTCTTGGACTCCTGCCAGGTTCTCCTGTGTGAAGCCCATGAGCTCCCTCAGCTTTGTCCTGAGGTTTAGGACATATGCCACAACAGACTCCTTGTGAGATTCACACTTGCCATCCCACTCATCATGAAGCAATTCTAAAGGCCCCCCTCACCCTATGCCCATACAGTAACTCAAAAGGTGAAAAGCCTGTCGATTTCTGGGGTACCTCTCTGTATGCAAACAATAACTGGGGCAAATATTTGTCCCACTCTCTCTTAAACTGGTCTGAAAATACCCATAGCATGGTCTTTAGAGTAGAGTTTGACCTCTCCACAAGACTATTAGTCTGGAGATGGTAGGGGGTGGTCTTTAGATGCTTCACCCCACAATGCTTCCACAAACAAGCTAGCAGGTCTGACATAAAATTGGCACCCCTGTCATTTAGTATTTCTCTTGGGAAACCTACCCTGCTGAAAATCTCTAACAAAGCATTTGCCACCTTCTCTGCCTCAATGGAGGACAGAACCACCGCCTCAGGGCATCTAGTAGCATAATCTACTACCACCAAGATATACTTCTTCCCTGTGGAACTTGGTGTAATTAGAGGCCCCATAATGTACATAGCTACCCTCTGAAACCACTCCTCAAACACAGGCAAGGGCATCAATGGAGCCTTGACCTTATCCACTGCCTTGCCTACATTTTGGCACTGCTCACAGGTCCTGCAGTACCCAATTACATCCTTTGCAATCCCAGAACAATAAAAGTTATACATAATATGGTTCTTGGCATGCTTTATGCCCATATGACCTGCAAAAGAAACATCATGGGCTATCGCTAGAAGTGCCAGATGGTAGGATCTGGGCACTACCAACTGCTGTATTACCTCACCCTCTACCCTTTCCTCAGGAGTCCACTTTCTACACAGTAACCCTTTGTTCCAGTATACAGACTCCCCTTTTCCTTGAGCATCAGGTGTCTCCTCAGCTACCTCCCTCAAGCCTCGTAAGGGAGGATCCAAAAGCTGAGCCTGTTTCAGGTCTCCTTTTGTGACCCTTCCCAGCTACTTTTCCACAGGAAGCCTAGTATCTTCTGACAGCGGTGCCTCACTGTCAGCCTAGGTACTGCTACTCACCTCTGTCTTTGCAGTCACCCTGTCCACAAGAACATCAGTACCTACCAGCAGCTGTGGCTCACTTTCAGGCTCACTGCTACAAGATAGCTCCCTCCTTGAAATAGCAACATCACTAGCCCCAGCTTCAGGTGTGGGGTCTTGTCTGGGTCTCCCTCAGCCTACCAGACCAACATGTCTGTCTGCAAGGCCAACTGCATGTAACTGCATGCACACAAGGTACTGCATTATCAAAGTCATTCCCTCTCAAGACATCTACAGGAATATCCTCAAACGCCTTTTTCCTAGTAATTTTTCTTACTTCATTTTCCACCCTCCCAGTCAAGGTGAAACCTGGCAAAAGGTATTTGCAATGGAATCACTCCCAAAGCTCTGATTAGAGTAGACTACCCAAGCAAGTATTGCTCCTTTTTAACCACTGCAAGCTTCACAATAGTTATGTCAGAGGCTGTGTCTGTCTTAGCAGTGGGCTGTCTTCCATCCACTAAGATAGGTAAAAACTCTGGTGATAGTTTGGTACCCCTGTTGTCTGTGACAACTTACTACTGGCACTCTGTTAATCCCACCTGCTGCCTCCCCTTGTTCCCCACCTTGCTTCTGTGATCATTTGCATGCTACATGGCCCCTCTGGTAACATTTGAAATATCTAACCCCTGATCCTAGCCGTGTACCTGAACCAGTGGCTTCCCCCCTGTTACTGGTAGACTCTCTTGGGGCAATGTAGGCTGACCACCATAGGCTCCCTTATATTCATGTGTAGCACTGGGTACCCCCTTCTTGTGTAGTGATGCCCTGCTTGCAAAGTAGAGATCGGCCTTTCTCCCCAGCTTATCTGCAGAGTTACACTGCCAGTCTGCCAGACAGATTCTCATGTCCTCAGGCAAAGTATTAAGGGCTTGTTTCCTCACCAAAAGGTCTGTCAGTCTTTCAAAAGTGGTGATCTGACACACACTCACCCACCTATGAAAATAAGGGCTTAACTCAGCAATATAATCACATACACTTTCATCTGCCATGTGCTCACACCACTTTTTTGAGTACGCTTCAGGTATTAACTTATAACAGTTCAATAAACATTGTTTTACTCTATCATAGTTTATACAATCAGTATCAGCCAATTTAGAAACAGCAGTTACAGCTTTACCAGGGAGTAAGGGGGTCAGGAACCATACCCAGAGCTCTTGGTCAACATTATACTGTTTAGATACGCTTTGAAATATATGAAAAAAACTATAAAACTCATCCCTCTCTGCAAATTGTGGAACATATTTACTGACCTTTATTGCTTCTGGTGTCCAGTTATTCCCTCCCCCATTACCTCCATGATCCTGGTGAAAGGTCAGCATATCTTTCTCATGCTGACGCTGCTTCTCCTTTTCTTCAGCCTCCAAATACTGCAGTCTGTCTTTGGTCTCCAAACTGCAGTCTCTCTTTTTCAAATGCTGCAGTCTCTCTATCAAGGTCATTCCCTCTCAAGACATCTACAGGAATATCCTCAAACGCACCTACCTGCTTACTCCCTTTTCCACCTTCCCAGTCAAGGTGAAACCTGGCCAAAGGTATTTGCAATGGAATCACTCCCAAAGCTCTGATTAGAGTGGACTACCCAAGCAAGTATTGCTCCTTTTTAACCACTGCAGGCTTCACAATAGTTATGTCAGAGGCTGTGTCTGTCTTAGCAGTGGCCTGTCTTCCATCCACTAAGATAGGTAAAAACTCTGGTGATAGTTTGGTACCCCTGTTGTCTCCAGACAACTTACTACTGGCACTCTGTTAATCCCACCTGCTGGCTCCCTCACCTTTTGTTCCCCACCTTGCTTCTGTGATCATTTGCATGCTACATGGCCCCTCTGGTTACATTTAAAGTATCTAACCCCTGATCCTAGCCATGTACCTGAACTAGTGGCTTCCCCCCTGATACTGGTAGACTCTGTTGGGGTGATGTAGGCTGATCACCATGGGCTCCCATATATTCATGTGTAGCACTGGGTACCCCCTTCTTGTGTAGTGCTGCCCTGCTTGCAAAGTAGAGATCGGCCTTTCTCCCCAGCTTATCTGAAGAGTTACACTGCCAGTCTGCCAGATAGATTCTCATGTCCTCAGGCAAAGTATTAAGGGCTTGTTTCCTCACCAAAAGGTCTGCCAGTCTTTCAAAAGTGGTGATCTGACACACACTCACCCACCTATGAAAATAAGGGCTTAACTCAGCAATATAATCACATACACTTTCATCTGCCTTTTGTATGTGCTCACAACACTTTTTTCAGTACGCTTCAGGTATTAACTTATAACAGTTCAATAAACATTGTTTTACTCTATCATAGTTTATACAGTCAGTATCAGCCAATTTAGAAACCGCAGTTACAGCTTTACCAGGGAGTAAGGGAGTCAGGAACCATACCCAGAGCTCTTGGTCAACATTATACTGTTTAGATACGCTTTGAAATATATGAAAAAAACTATAAAACTCATCCCCCTCTGCAAATTGTGGAACATATTTACTGACCTTTATTGCTTCTGGTGTCCAGTTATTCCCTCCCCCATTACCTCCATGATCCTGGTGAAAGGTCAGCATTTCTCTCTCATGCTGATGCTGCTTCTCCTTTTCTTCAGCCTCCAAATGCTGCAGTCTCTCTTTGGTCTCCAAACGCTGCAGTCTCTCTTTGGTTTTCAAATGCTGCAGTCTCTCTTTGGTCTCCAAATGCAGCAGTCTCTCCTCGGTCTCCAAATGTCGCAGTTCATGTTGACACTGCTTCTCCTTTTCTTCAGCCTCCAGTTCAAGTGTCTTTGACTTCAGATGGATTTTTTTATGTCCTCTGAGGAAAAGGAAAGCTGTCCTGTTTCTGAAGGCTGCATATCTCCATCACCAGACAGGTTGTCCTCCTGGCCACTAGTCACAGCTGCAGCTGCGATTAAGGCTGAAATAATTTCCTCTTTAGTCTGATTAACATGCACCAGACCTTTGGCTTTGCACACCTTGACCAACTGGCTCTTTGTCTGCTTACCATAATCCTTAGCTGACATCTTTGCCCACTTACCCTGACTAAACTAAATTAACAAAAATGAATAAAACTGTTGTGAAAATGAAACTCTGAATGTTTACCTTGTGGCTGTTGAGAGTACACACACCTTCAGTGACAACTGCCCACAGGCTATTGAATTTCAATTAATATTCTACTGCTCTGATACCAGTATGTGATGACCTCTTTATCCCAGACCAGTAATCAAGGCATCTCAATCCTTACCACTGACACTGGTGAGAGACAGTCACTAAAAAAATGGAATGGATTTACACAGTATTTTAAGAAGCAGTTCTCTGCATCAAATACAATTTTCCCCCAAGAACACAGAGGGAATACGCTGCACTGGGACTGGACTCTGTTTCTCCAGATCCCAAACAAAACTCACTTTGGAGCACTGCTTCCCAGTTCCAAATAGCTGACACATCCACACCTGGGTATTTGATTTTCACACACACACACACACACACACACACACACACACACACACACACACTTACTTCTGGGAAAGCCTGGTACAGATTTACTAGCTGTACCCCTTCTGTCCAGACTATAAGGTAACCTAACTGCCACCAGTCAACCATTGTCAGGATAATACAAGAGTATCCAATTATACTGAGTAAAATCAATGCTAACATAAATGGTAGAAAGTAACCAAAGCAGCCAGGCTTTTCTGAGTAGCCAAGGTGTCACTAAAATAAACACATGAACTCTCAAGACATTAAAAGTATTCTCTAAAAGACTAGCCACAATGAAAGGCATAAAAATATTTAATAATAAATAATAAAATATGAATTATGAGAATACTAATATCAAAGTGCAATAAACATCATAGTTTCAATCACAAGATGAATAAAAATAACACAGTTGGACAGATCCAAACAGATGCAGAAAAACACTACTAAATTAATCTCACTGTATTTCCTGACTGTCTAAAGAATAACTGTTCCCTAACTAACTTAATTACTACAGCAAGGCAAGATAGCATGCTGACATGCTTACTTCCAGGCAAGGTGATGAGCAAACTACTAACTGACTGAACTGAACTAACTCAGCTGTTCAACTGACTGTGTTAACTGTCATATATCTTTTACATATCAGGTTCCAAAAGAAAACAAAACAAAACAAACTGCTGTGACAGTTCCATCCTCTCAGTACTGGTTATGGACTGACATCACATTTGATCACCACACTCTGGTACAATACACAGTCAGAGCTTTGCTAAGATCTGTTGCAGTATTTGATAGTTATAGAACAACTTCAAAAACTTCTACTCTTCCTTTCCAAAATTCTTTGTTTAAACATAAACATATAATCAGTTATAATAACACTTTTGATCCATTTTTTAACACAAGTACAAGTCAGTGCGACAGACAAACGACACAAAATTACACACAAAACTCCAACTAACTTGCTGGCATATGTTACACATGAGTAAATCAAACAAAAAAAAACAACCAAGTAGAAACGTTCAGTTTATCAGAAATAAAGCTTTCAGAATAACCCTTCTTCAGTATTCAAAACACATTTTAAAACAACTCTTTTTATATATTAAGTAAAATAACACATGACACAGCCAACCAATAGGAATAATACATCAATTAATTAATTATATCATCATGAATGCATTCTCAAGAAAACTAACATTCTTTAAAACTTTTGCCACATAAAACAAAGTTTAAAACATACTTGAGTTAAGAATTTAAAATAACATTTTCACTGGCTGTGTCATGTGTTATTTTACTTGATATATAAAAAGAGTTGTTTTAAAGTGTGTTTTGAATACTGAAGAAGGGTTATCCTGAAAGCTTTATTTCTGATAATAAACTGAGCGTTTCTACTTGGTCGTCTTTTTTGTTTTACTCATAGTCTTACATCTTTGTGGAGTAAACTGTGGTCGTGTCGTATATTAAATATGTTACACATCCACTGCCTCACTCTCCGTGGCACAAATGGCAACACCTCACATTGTCACTATATATATATATATATATATATATATATATATATATATATATATATATATAAAACTTAGTATAATTTATGTTATCGCTATATTAGACCAGTTTAGTTGAGTATTGTCTTGTAATGTGCTAGCTCAGGAAGTGTTTTTAGTGGCCCTGCATTGACTTTCATTGATATCTATTTTTATTTGTATAAAATATTAAGGAGAGCTCCACTTCTAAAGGTAGCCTCTGCTCCTTACATTTTCCACATGGGTATATGTATGGCAGGGTTCATGGAGATCCTATTCATGCTAAAACTCATACTATAGTCGTGGGACTGGTGATCTTGATTAGAAGAGTGCACTGAGACAGGGATCTTGTCCTTGTAAGGACAGATTGTGAAGAGGATCTCTGGTATATCATCAGCAGGCTTTTCAATAGTGGTGATAAAATCATGCGAAAATATTTCAACCTGTTTTACACTATATCTTAGTGTGTAGTAATATGTTCAATATCCATAATGGTTTAACTATAATCCATTGAGGCATATCCATTCGAATAGCTGTAGTTAGAATTTTGTATATTGAGAGATGCTTCACCACAATTGATTGGAATATATAAGCTGGCAGTGCACTTTTGGTGTGGTTACCTTTTCTATACTGTAGTACAACTGCTAAATTGCATATATAAGATGGAGGGTATTGGGGTACAAGTTCCCACATAGGAGGTAAAGGGGGGCTTGACCCCTGCAATATTTTTTTTCTGCTTTTTTTCTGTTTTTTTAATTATGTTTTTGGTGTTGAAAGTTCAGAAAAGCAGAATATCTAATAATTTTATAATTCAGCAAATAGATAAACCATCAATAACACTTGTGTTAGTTAATGAAATGTTTCCAGTGGTCTGTTAGGAAATAAATGTTGTATGTCAGTTTAGTGTTGTCATAAGTTCTCTTTCTTTTCTGCAATATAACATACCTCCTTGAACTAACAAAGACATATAATAACATCACTCAGATTTAAAAAAAAAATCCTTTCACTTCCTGAAACTAATTAACATTCCAATGTACTTTATAGATTAGGCAAGTTATGCACAGATGTTTTGTACCACAATGAATTTAAAAATAAAGCATTCAAGTCTCTTGGAACTCCACCCTCTATGCAGGCTTGTTCTTCTTCCCAAAATGTTGAACTTGTCAATATACCAATGCAAAATTAGTTGTCCTTCCAGTGCCTCTCCCAATCAATCCTGCCAAACCCATTTTACCTTCATGCAATTGCTACCAAAACAGCTAAAAAACTACATGTAAAGCTTTAAATAAATGTTTCTACCAGTACAAAACACCATCTGCTTTCCCAAATGACAATATCATTATTAGCAAAACCTCTTGCTCATATTTTCAGTTTACCTTTGACCTAAGGCAATGTCTCTCTTCAATTCAAACATCTCCTAATCTTCCGTTCTCAAAAGCCCACAGCCTACTCACCAGAATGCCCTATTATGACAATTTTCAAAAGAATCATATACAAAGTATTTCAACACATAAATAAGTATTGTCTATTATTAGATGTTCAGCACAGGTTTAGGACAGGGCATAGTCCTTTCACACCTATTTACACATTACTGATTAAATTGGTTTACAGGTGTTACACATCCATAAATAAACCCAAAGTGCAGCCAGTAACAATACTCCACAATGCAATAATTGCCAGTTATCCATCTCAGAGAACCTTTATGGTTCAGGCAGGTAACCTGATATCTTTTAGAAGAGGGACCTTTTCCTGCAGTGTACCATAGGGCTGTATGTTTGGTCCTATGCTCTTCTCCCTATTTATAAATAAAATAAAAATAACACAACAGCTTTGAACTCATCAGTGACCACACTTTACACAGATAATACAATAATTCACAGAGAAGGATCCTCCACAGGAATTATTCAAAAGGACCTCCAGAAGGACTTGACCAATGTACGTGCATGGTTCCACACCAATAAACTTACATAAAACACCACTAAAGCAGTCACAATGTGACTTGATTTGGCACTGCACACAAGTTAGCCAATGGTCCCTTAATTATAAATGGTCCAGATTATATTCAACTGACTCAGAGTACTCAGTATAAGCAACCTGGCCTTCAATGGTTTACAACTTCTCCTTCAGGTCCTACACAGAAAAACTATGGGCCCTAGATTAATAAACATAGAGCAAAGTTGCATACATTATTCTGCAACTGCTTGATACAGTGCCTGTTAGCACCACTATCCAAAGACAAGGATCATGGTACTAACATGTGACCTACAAAGGAATAGCTTTTTCATGTATGATGTACAGATGCACACAACACATAGGAATGTATCATTGACTCTATAGCTAAAGACATCCCCATTTGTGTTGCAGCTATTGCTCTAAGGTGCAACACAGCACAATGGGTAAAAGCTACTTAGTAAGGTATGGTTTGTCTACCTGACTAAATATTTGTTCCCTGTGTGCTGTGTTTCATCATCATGTTTAAAAGGTTTATCATTCATGGGACATGACAACTGAACTACATGTATTGCCATACTGTTGCAATGAAAGCATCTGGTATTGGGAGAACTACCACTTGTGGGAGCTCAGCAGTGCCCCTGTATAGGGGCAGGGGAAAGTGTGATTGTGGTAGCAGGGCTGCCTAACCCCAGGCACTTCCATTGCTAATACAGATTTGGCTACCATACAAAAGATTTTTTGTGAACTCAGTGGTGACCTGCTACTGATCTCAGGTAGCTGAACAACACATTGGCAGGGAAGGGGGATTGGTGTGGTCACAAGCACTATATTATCTGCAGGTACATGCAGAGCCATATCTACCTGTTCTGACACCTTGTTATGATCCCCAATCTGACATCCCCTCAACTTTTCAATTGAGGTAAAAAAAAAGTATTTTCTTACTTGACCACACACAACACACTGAAGCACTTCAGACCCAACTCTAAATGCACTGCCAGCAATCCTTTACTAACATATTGCACCCTTGGTGGCTGCCCCTTCACCTCGCTAAACATATACCTCTGGGTACATAGTTCAAGCTACATAACTGAGACTAACCTATACACATTTGCCGTAGTGTTTGTGAATTGCACGCAGTTCTAGGAGGGGGATCATTTGCATATAAAATTCCATGGAGAGATTATTATAGCTGTACAGTAATTTAATTAAGACTTCAAACAAGGTCTTATCCATTATGTACCAACTTCTATGAAATGTGAAGGGCTTTGCTATGCTATTCTACTGTGTACCAGCCCTGCTACATGGTGTACAATGTTTATAAACAGCACCCACAATCAATGCCTAACTTAGAGCATCCCAAATTACTGACAGACACATCACCCAAAAGCTAGGTTGGTCATTATCATTAAAGTGTTTATTCCATCAGTAAACTTGTTTTCTCTGTTGTTATACTTTAATTTACCTCATAATAGTTATCTAATTCAATGAACTACTAAATATCTGCAAATGTATATATCTTAATATTTCCCCTTGAAACAAATATCACTGTACTTTCCTTCAAAGGCAAACTGGCATCCACGAGCACCTGTGCCACTCTGTTGTCTCCACCTGAACATTGAAGCTAGTATATGAAAATTGCCATCCATACCCTGGAAACAAACGGAAAATTAGCTCATCACCCAACTTTCTATGGACTCAGTGTGACAGGATGTTCTCCTTCCACAGACCCCCATACACAACAACAGCAATATTACAATCTGAATATCTAAGAACCTATAAACTTCTTTTGTTACCGGATGTAAAAACATACCTGCTTCTGTAATAGATATACTGTATGCACACATACCACGTGTAAATGTACCCAGTACACTGAGCAGCATCTTTTTCTTTTTGAAATCTTTTCCCAGAACAGTTTTTATATTATTTTAAAAGGGAAAATAATATAAAGGTTATTCAGTAAAATGTTGAATGACTAAATTGTGGGGCATAATATGTGTAAGGGAAGGGGTATCTACAAACACTATGAGAAAATATGTGAGCATAAATATGCACTGAAGAAATGCAAATATATGAGAATGCATGTGTGTTGAAGAAGGTTAATAAAGGCAGTGCTCTATTTAAATATGCTGAGATAAGCACAGAAGGTGGCACTGTAGGTCTCTTGTAAAATTCAGATCTTATAAGTGGTAAATTCTAAAGACAGAGGTGGAAGCTTGAATTATAATATTGTAATTCAGGGAGTATGGTTGTGAACAACTATTAAATGTCACTTACCTTCAGGTCTTAATGAAACAGTCTGCCTAATGCCTTTCTTAATGCTGAGAAAGTTTAAACATTGATTACTGCTGGATAACATAGATAAGAAAACCTGGGACAGCCTGATAATTTTCTCTTAAAAGTACTTAGTGAGGTACGTTTTTTTTTTAATAACAAATATTTAAACTACTTTTTCATATTCCAAAGATGTGTTTGGAGCATTTCTCCCTGGGCCTCCACTGAAAACGAGCTCTGTCCCAGTTGGACTTTCCCGGTAAACGAATGTTAAATAAATAAATACATTTGTGTTTATTTATATTTTAAGGGCCAAGTCATATACATTTACTCTTGTAGATTTCTGGAAGATCTTAAGTAAGAGAGATATTTCTGATGTTTTTCAGGGCTGCATTCTAAAGTGTTAGTCACTTTATGTACATGTTTTATTCAAGTCCATCTGAGTGCATGCTAGATGCTACATCATTTACTGTGTTTTTGTTTTGTTTTTCTTAGTACTCTTAAGCTGAGGAGTGCAGCTGCATTAAATAGTTACATTTAATAGCACATAAGGTGAGCTCTAACAGTTCAGGATACTGTAGTTGGTGGGGGGGGTGGATGTTGCTAGATCATAGGATCATAGGAAGGTTACTAGGCTAATGGCGCTGGGGCCCTTACATGCCTAGCCAAGAGTTTATCTCAAAAAAGAAACCTCAGTCAGCACCTGTCACCCCTGTCAGTGAGGGACACAGGTGGAACCCCTGGGACAAATTTGTGATTTCCCATCCACTCATCAAGGTTACGCTTGAAGAAGGTCAGCGAGGTGCTCTGTTTGACATGTGTGGGGAGTCTATCCCAGAGACGGGGCAGCGTCTGGGAGACAAACCTGTCTCTCCAGCAAGTTTTGTTGATGTTGCATATTAGATTCAGGCCTTTTGAGTGGGTAGTGCATGAGGAGTTAGACTTATGGATATGGAGCATCTCTAGTAGGGCAGGGTCCAAGATTGCCTTGTAGGCAAGACACAGATTACCCCTGAGCAATCTGTACAATACCGAGTAGAGTGATAGTGATTTGAGCCTGTCTGCATAGGACAGGTGTTGGAGGCCATAGAGTCTCTTTGTGAGGTATTTCAGTGGCCTTTCCAGTTGAGGCAGATGTTTGGAGAGGTACATCCCAAACGGGGCGTTATACTCAATTATTGGTCTAATGAGGGAGAAGTATAGAGAGATAATAGCCTCCTTTCTTCTGGATGCAATCCCTTTACTTATGAGATGAACCAAGTAAAAGGCTTTTCCGACCAATGCTGCTACATGATGGTTGAATGTGAGGTTGTTATCAACCTGAGTACCCAGGTCTCTCACCATAGTTTGTGTGCTTAGGGAGTTGCCATTGATGTGGTAATCGGTAGGGGTTGTGTTTTTGCTGAATGGAATGATGATACTTTTTTTGCATTTAGCTTGAGGCCATGACTTTGGAACCAATCATTAGCTGCTGTGAGACCCTCTTGCAGTATGTTAACATTATTTGGGGAGTCAATGACAGCACCCAACTTACAGCTGTCTGCATACTTGGTCAGCCACAGGCCTTTTGCCTTTGCTTGGACCTCTGAGAAATAGATGCCAAACAGTAGGGGTCCCGGAAAGATCCCTGGGGAACTCCACTAGTGACAGGTCTGCTATCGCAGGTGGAGGTGCCTATTTTGACTTTGAGGGTCCTGTTGCTGAGCCAGTTGGCCACCTACCTGATGAGATAAGGATTTACTCCAAGTTGTATTAGCTTTTCGATGATGTCCGAGTGGGTGATTGTGTCAAAGGCCTTGACCAAGTCAAGGTAAGCTGTATGCACTGACTGTCCCTCATCCAGGGCCTTGGTGAGAGTGTCAAAGAAGTCAACCAGGTTCAACAGGCAAGATGTGCCCTTGACGAATCCAAACTGGGTGAGGTCAAGTGCTTGGTGTTTCATATCTTTCTATATGTATGGGTGAGAAATCCTATGAAAGACATAAACATGCACTCTTGTTTACAAAGACTATGAAGTATTATAGCTTTCCTGTAGGAGATGACATTGATAACAAATTAAGTGCAAATTTAGTTGCAACAGAGTGGCACTCTTGTATACAAGTATCAGCTAGAGGCGTATCCATTTTGGTTCATGGAGAATTTCAAAAGACAGCTTTTGCAACTTTGCAAAAGTGATACAATTGGGTGAAAATGGGTGTGATCTTGTTTGAACTGCAGGCAGACATAAGGACTTTCACAAAAGGGTTTTCTTAAATGTTAATGGTCTTAATTTAGCTTGAGTGCTTGTTGTACTCTGCCTGAATATTGCTGATCTCTGTCTGCATTTTATTTTGAATTTAAGTTTTTCATTTAAGGTTTGGTTAATTCAAATGTGTATCTTATTCTTGTATTACATTTGTTTTGTTTTACATTTTTCAATTCTGTTGGAGTTTTATGAGGTCTTGGCTAGAGTCAGTTTAAAAAGTTAACAAAGAATTCCTTTGCAAACAGTGAATAACAGCTAATTAGTGGGAGAGGCTGAGAAATAGCATTCCTCATTTAGCTAGAAATATCTCTGTTTAGTTGGAGTGCTTGTTTGGCTTGCTTGCTGCACTCTGCCTGAATATTGCTGATTTCTGTCTCTTGGTGGCTTTTGAGTTGCCTGCCCCTACTATAAATCTGATTTTAGATACCTCTCCCAATCCCATCTCATCAGCTCATTCTACTGAGTATAGAGACATAATTTGCAAAGGCCTACCCCCCCCCCCCAGTTTCTTAACCTTGAATTATCTTCTGTTTCCTTCATCCCACTTAACTTTTTAAAATGCACTTTATTCAACTGCTTTTACTGTATTTGTGTTTCTTCCTACTTTATTACTTTAGTTTGCTTTTGCAGCTTGTTCTTAAAAGTGTTACGTTGCATTTATTCTGCTGCATATATTACTGCTTGTTAGTAGCCTGATTAAATTGTAACTGTTATTCTAAGCATTTTAGTTTTGGTTTAAGCACTTGGGCTTCAAGCCAGTTGTTTTTCATTAAGAAGGTTTGTAATCTACACTCTTGTAGTAGGAGAGGTTGCTTACATCCTTCTAAGTTGGGAATTGCTGCTTGAAGGCTTAGTGTGCCTGTTATTCTAAAACTTAGTTATTATTTTAAACGCTTGGGCTTCAGGCCAGTTATTTTACATTAAGAAGGTTTGTGGTCTACACTCTTGTGAGTGGAGAGGGTAACATCTGCTCTTCTGAGCTGGGAGTTGCTGGTTGAAGGAGTATTTATTTATTTATTTTTTTTTTCAAATAACTTTTTATTTATTTCACAAAAAAAGAGTGAATGCACAATATATAAAGACATGAGAATACTGGTATGACTAGCACAAACAAGGACTCTAAAACATATCTAAGTATGTACAATATATACAAAAACTAAACTAACTTAAACTAAACTAGACTCAATTTAGCTATAGTGCTACCAGCTAAGGAAGTAGTTAAAAGTGGGATATTAAAAATTTTATGGATAACAGTGGATCACACAAATAATTTTGGATTAAAACCTATAACAACAACCACCCCAGAGAATATTAGTTCAGTTACATGCATAAGATTAAGTCAAATAAACCTTTCCAAACTTTATCAAAAAAGATTTTTTTCTTAGGTTCTTTAATGATAAGTTTCTGTGCTGATATATAATTAAGGGCCATCTCCTTGAAGTTGTTCCAACTTAGTTTAATGCGATCTAGCCAGTTTTTAGTGATGTATAATTTCATAAGAGAGCAGATAATGACTATGACATGTATTTCCAACCTAGAAAGTTTTAAAGTGGGTATATGAAGGATCATTAATTCCCAAGAAAGAGTGGATTTGTGATAGCCAATTTTCTCGAGACAGACTTTTAGGGAAGTCCAAAGCTTATGTGAGTATTTACAGAACCAAAGGATATGTAAGAGATCGGCATTTGGGAAGTAACAGCAGTTGCATGAAGGAGAGTTCTTGGGGTCAAATTTATTAAGCATAGAAGGAGTAAAATATGCATCGTTATTCACCATTAATTGTGTGTAGATAAGTTTTTTAAATGGGGAAAGTTCTAAGGTGGCTTTTATAGCAGAAATCTTTTGTTTTTCTGTAAAAGGGGAACCATGTTTGTCCCAGTAATTGGAGAATAAGCATCCCGAGTTATGAATTATGGAATTTAGAAATTATATGATTTGGAGAGCATTTTCTCTGAGCTCGAGAAGGCATGTAAGATATCATAAAGTTTAGTAATATCATGAGTATTAATCTGAATATGAGCAAATTTTGATGCTATTAGTTCTCTTATTTGACGTAGAATAGTTGTGTATTTATTGTTAACCTTGAGGATTAAGTGAAGTTCAGGAGGTTAAAGGATTATTGTGCCTGCTTATTTGAACTGTTTTTTTTTCCTGAAATTCTTCCACTTTGTTTGCTGAAACATAGACTAGATTCGGACCTGCTAAATCTAGTTCTGTTTGTATAACTTGAGCACTAAACCCAAGCCATCTTTTGTTGGAGTGGGTTCCCTGGCATCTTAGTGGCAGCAGTGTGCAGTTACAACTCATCTGATCAAAGGTTGCTGGAACAGGGCTCAGCTGGAGCTTTTTATTGGTTAATTTGTTTAACTCAGTTTGCTCTTGTTTGCTACATAAGCACCATGTTTGCACACATTTGCACTTGTTTTAGCAAAGCTCTACACTACAGAGTAGAATTTTTTCACTGTATATTGCACTTTTGAACTGCATTTTTACCATATGACTGCTTATTTGAAATGTTTTTTTTTTCTGAAATTGTTACACTTTGTTTGCTGTAGCATAGACTAGATTCAGACCTGCTGAATCTAGTTCTGTTTCTATAACTTGAGCACTAAACCAGGCCATCTTTTGTTGGAGAGGGTTCCCTTTGCACCCTAGTGGCAGGAGTGTGCAGTTAGAACTCGTGATTGAAGGTTTCTGGAACAAGGCTCAGTTTTAAGTTTTTTTATTGGTTAAGTTGTATAAATCAGTTTGGTCTTGTTTGTTACATAAGCACCACGTTTGTGTGTGTTTGATTTTGTTTGCTCATTTTGCACTGCCAAACAGTGATGGGCACCATTGGTGGTTATAGATGCAAACACTTCTGCCTGCCAGTTTTCTCTTAGCACTCTGCTGGTGCTCCATTAGTGAGTTCTCGTGATTGTCCCTCACTGGTTTCTGACCATAGACAACTTACTTAGCATTATGGACGGATACTTTCCCACAGTTTCTCCAGCCAGCCTGGTTGACATGGGCATCCTGAGGCAATGTAGCAATTGCCTCATGCACACTGGCAACCCACTTCTTCTAGTCCACACAAATTCATTATGTGAGAGATGCATCTGTATCAAAAATGTAGAATCCAGGGTCTCTCACTCACCAGTCAGTTCATGTGATACTAAGCAGGTTGTCAGCATGCTCACCTCACTTCCTGCACCTACCAAACCAAAAACACATAAACCTACATATGCGAAGATCCTTACCAGAAGCTTACCTAAACATCAGAGACCTCCCAAACACATTTCTCATAATAAATCCTCTGCAGAACATAATAAACAGAATATATATCACACACCAGTGACGCTGCTAAGGCATAACCATCCCGAATTCCTTGGTTTGCCATGATTCCCGAGTGGCACCCCTTCATTTATGACTTATTTGCACTTTTATTTAACTTTTGTGCTTCGTGTGTTGATGTCATCATGTGTGCGATGACATCAGCACCATCAGCCTGTCGGAATGCTCCATGCACGTACATAGCACTGGCACATATTTCCACTCTGGTTCAAATGCTTTTGCAAGCGGGAGTCACCAGAGTTGGAAAGGAGTTACGAGTTTTATTTAGAAGAAACTCATTCGCTCTGGGGAATTTTATTTGGAAGAAGCTCGGGGATTTGATTTTGCTTCGCTTGCTGTGTTATTTAGAAGAAGAGTTCACTCGACTTTTATTTAGAGGAAAGTGGTGTGTGTGTGGTTCACTTCGCTCTCTGTGTTATTTAGAAGAAGAGTTCACTCGACTTTTATTTAGAGGTAAGTGGTGTGTGTGCGTTCGTTTTGCTCGCTGTGTTATTTAGAAGAAGAGTTCACTCGACTTTTATTTAGAGGTAAATGGTGTGCGTGTTCGCTTTGCTCACTGTGTTATTTAGAAGAAGAGTTCACTTAACTTTTATTTAGAGGTAAGTGGTGTGTGTGTGTGTGTGTGTGTGTGTGTGTGTGTGTGTGTGTGTGTGTGTGTGTGTGTGTGTGTGTGTGTGTGTGTGTGAATTCCCCCCCCCCATGTAATATACCTGGTGGTGAGATGTACTCATGCTCAAACCCTGTACCTTGGGTACAGGGTAAAAAGAGCCTAAGGTCCCTAGTCACCACCATTTGTGAACTTTGCACAGGTTTTGTTTGTGCTAAGAGGTTGATAGAGAGAGAGAAACCAACAGACACACACACACACACACACACACACACACACACACACACACTAGGTATATATTGTGTGACAATAAAACTCATTCTTTCTCCCTATAGTATGTGTTTAAAATTTAAAAAAAGGCCAAAGATAACAACTAAGAGAACACAGATAGAGAGCAAATTGTTTAGTGACTGGGAATGGGTTAAGTTTCCTGTTTGTTTTTTATCTTTTGTGACAACCAAATCCAGCATTTATGTCCAACTGAGAGTCTCCATTTTGAGAATACTATACAGTAACTTAGTCCCAAATGGAAGTGCTAAGAAAACTGTATTTGCTGAATGTCGGGGGTATTACAATAAGGAGAGAGTCACTAATGTGGAATTATGTGTAAAACTGGTAGAAGTAAAGACTAAGTAATTTATATAGAAAGAGGCTAAATTAATCAGTGTTGTTTCTCGCTGGCCATATAAGAAACTCTAAAAGAATTAAGACTGTGTTAGGATTGGGATAATAGCAGAAGGACATATATTATTGCCATTTGACAAACAGAGGAAATAAATCAAGGGCTAGTATAATAGACAAGTAGTAGCATTATGCAAAGAAATAGAAAAAGAATATTGTAAGAGAAGCAGAGAAAAACAAAGGATGATGATGGTTGAAGAAAAACAGGAAATGTGGCAAAAGAACTGTAAGACAGAGCAGACGTTTATGGGTAGGTGCAGTGAAATCAAAGGGGGTTGAAGACATCTCTGTTTTCACTTTTTTCAGTGTATGTTTACATTAAAGATGAGATAATGATATCTTATAACACCAGACAAAGTGCCTTGAGGAAGGTTAGTTGTCTATGGAGAAGGAGGCTGTGTCAAACCAAGTCTATATTCCACTGACTGTGCCCGACAATAGGGATGTTTTTTCAGACACAAGAGAGCTGTGGTGAGAAATGAATGCACTAAATGATAGCCATTAAGTTTCAGTCTTCCTATTTTTTTTTTTTTAGAAAGCTGCTGATTTGGCATAGTAACATGTTGCTCTGACTGTAGTGAATAGGGTCCAGGGCTCAAGACTTGCTAGTGAAATACATGGTGGTAACACATTTTATTCTAGCAACTTTACAAAATTATACAGAAACAATGTTTAAAATGTGTCCCTGGTAAGTCCCTAGCCACCACCACTTGTGAGCTTTGTCCAGGTTTTTTGTGCTAAGAGTTGAGAGCTATGGTGAGACGTGACAATTGAATTTGTATTCACCCATTATTGGCTTTGTTTGTCCAGGCTTTTTGTGTTAAGAGGTTGATATGGTGAGAAGTGAGAAATGAATTCACTAAATGATAGCCATTAACTTTCAGTCTTCCTATTTTTCAGGAAGCTGCTGATTTGGCATAGTGGTGTGTTGCTCTGTCTGTAGTGTTTATAGTCCTGGGTTCAAAACTTGCCAGTGAAATGCATGGTGGTAACAAATTTTAGTCTAGCAACTTTACAAAATTATACAAGCAATGTTTAAAATGTGTCCCTGTTTTTGACCTTTTGCCCCCCCCCCAAAAAAAAATGAAATTGAAAATAAGTGCGAGAAGCTGTGCAAGATGCCTATGGCTTACACTACTGTCATTCTATTTATAGTGTGGCTGTAGAAGTAGACTTTTATTATGGAAATGTTCTGAATTGGGCAGTTTTTCATTATTGGTTCATGCATTTTGTTTCATTGCCTACAGGACAGCCTACTGGAAAAATGTTCAAACAATAAATTTAAAATGCACTCTGTCTAACAAGTGTGTTGTATTATACAAGGAATATAATTTAATAAAGTCAGGAAGGTGTATCAAAGAAAACAACACATGTATGTTTCTTGTTTTGTGTGCAAGGGGCCAACGATTTGAAAGCAGCCCAAAGGTAATCTTTATCCACCACTGGCCAGATGCATTTTCTTTGGATGTGGTGTGGGTTTCAATGCTGTTTCAATGAATGTGAGTTTCAAAGGCAGAGAAGTTTTAATGCCAAGTCTATGTGAGACAGTATTGCTTTGTTTACCAGATGTCTTAGTGTTTGTGGATTGTTATGCTGTAAAATGTAAAAATAAAATCCAAATAAATCATTGTAGAAGTAAAGCAGTATGCACACATTAGTGTTTATGGTAAATGGGGCGAAATAGCCAGGCAATGGGACATTGGAATGGCTGCAGAGGGACTTTGGTGCCATATTTTGGTTGTCTGTTCTTCAGTTTGCATTTGAAAGTTGTTATCCCACAATTCCTATTGGAGTGGGTGTGGTTACATAATTATGTATGCAAATTAGATGTTAATCAGCGTACAGATTTGTACCTATTTTTCATGGGCCTTGTCCAGATTTTTGATGTTTCCAGATTGAGAGGTATGGGCATAACACAAAAACAAACATCTTAGTTGTAGGCAACTCAATTGCAAGACATACAGATGTCCCTCTCACAAGGTTGGATAAGGAAAAAGTCACTGTCAGCTGTCTGTCAGGTGCCAGGATCCACCACATCACACATGCACTCAAGGCTCTCAACAACAGGCACTGTTATGACTCTGTCATAGTCTATCTTAGTGTGAACGACTTGAGACATACCTCACTCCACTATATGAAGAGAGACATGACTAAGCTCTCTGATTATGTGTCTCAGGTGGGTATGTCCCTAGCCTAAAGAGGCATTTTACTGTCACAAACTGGCAAAACTGTACAACAAGATAAAAAAAACCTGCTGGAGAACCACACCGATCACTTGCTGAGTAAACTTTAATAGATGATTATTAATAAGGAGAAATTAATCATAGGCACTAAACAGCCTATAATTGCAAAGTACCTTGCTAAGGTAAGGGAAAACCGCTCCTGTACTTTAAAGAAAAAAGCATCAAACCAGGCATGTCCAAGGGTCAGCTTCTGTTGATTTCTTCTGTCCACCTGGTGAATCTGGGCATACTGGGGCAATGCAGCAATTGCCTCATGTACACAGACAACCCTCTCCTCCTACCACCCAACACTATGACCTGTGAGAGATGTACTTACATAGCCAAACTGGAAGCAATGCTCTCTCCACCCAAGATTGTGCTAGACAGTCAAGAGGAGAATGTTAACACCTGCTCTACACCTCAAGCAACACATAGACCTTCTAAACTCACACCACCAACACCCACACAAAGAACACTAAATCCACATATGCGGAGGCCCTTAACTGTAACCTGCCCAAGCAACAAGGTCCTCTGAAGCTGAAACGCAAACAAACACCAATCACAACCAAAGTATCACATAGCTCACAACACCAGTGTGTCACCCAGCACCAGCCCCTAAGGCAAGACAACATACCTAACACTTTAGTTATAGGTGACTCTATAGTCAGGCACACTGATGTCCCACTCAACAGGCTGAATAAGAAGAAAATTACAGTGAGCTGCCTGTCAGGTGCCAGGATCCGCCACATAACTCATGGACTCAAGTCACTCCACAACAAGTACAAATATGACTCTGTCATTGTCCATGTTGGAGTGAATGACTTGAGACGTACCTCCCTGGACTACATGAAAAGAGACATGGAAGAGCTTTCGGATCATGTGGCCCAGGCAAGTATGACCCTAGCCCTGAGTAGCATCCTGCCTTCGCCCAGAATTATACCACAATATAAGGACAAAATGATTAACTTCAACAATTGGCTAAGCTTCTGGTGTCATTCAAAGGGGATCCAGTATCTGTATGCCTGGGACGACATGATCAACAGACCATGATGCTTTGCCAGAGATGGTCTGCACCTGTTGCTCCTGGGATTCAGGTTACTGGCTAAGGCACTTGCCACCCCTATAGTGCCTTTTTTAGGCAAAGTTTAAAGGACAAAACCACCACCGTAACAGGTACAAGCATGCAAAATCTGAAGGTAATGCTATTCAATGCTAGAAGTCTAAACCTCAAAATGCACTCTCTCGAAGGCACTCCTAAAAATGGAGAACATCAATATCTGTGCAGTAACTGAGACCTGGTTCAAGGCTCCAGAGAGCACCCCTGCAATACCAGGCTACAACTCTTACCACACTTTTCGGCTACCAAACCAGGATTGAAACACTAAAGGTGGAGGAGTGTCCATATTCACCAAGGATATTCACACCACCAGGTTAGTTGCCCAACACAATGCATCTGAAATTCTCCAGGTGCAACAAACACTAGGTAAAACTGCAATCCAAATTGTAGCTTGCTACAGATCTCCCACCATGCCCCAAGATTCTCACTACACCTTTCTAAACATACTGGAAAATATTAATATACAACCAAACATCCTAATATTGGGTGATTTCAACTACCCTGCCATTAACTGGGAAAACTACTCATGCACCAACACCTTTGCCCAACGGTTCTTGGAATTCATAAATTCCAATGCCCTGGATCAACTAATCCATAGTCCCACCAGGGGCTCCAGTATCCTAGACCTCGTCATTACCAACATGGGAAATTGATGCTCCACACCTATGGTCACCCCCTCATTGGTCAGGTCAGACCATAAGCTAATCACCCTTAACATCCACATCCCACCCCCACCCCCTAGTAAGGAAACCTCCATAAAAAACTTCTCCAAGGCCAATTTCATGCTACTCAAGTCAGAAGTTACAAACTTCATGACACCCATGCAGACGGGAACTGAAAGTTCGACTGCTGAGTCCTACACTAAGGCACTGTACGAGCACATCCACTCATGCATGAATCGTGCCATCCCAAATAGAACCAAGATGCTCTCCTCCAAAAAAGGAAGACAATCTGGTGGTCCCCTGCCATAAACAAACTTTACAACAAAAGGAAAAAACTGTTGCAGAAAAGAGGACAATCCCAGGATGCATAAAACTCCCTTACCAGCCTCAGTAAAAAGCTGAGATCCCTCATAAAATCCTCCAAAGCTAGTTATGAAAATAAAATTGCCAAAGATTCCAAAGACAACCACAAGGCATTCTATAACTATGTCAAGAATCTAAATGGCAATGCTCAGATCCGCTCTGAGCTACAACAGAATGGCATTAAATATACTGATCCCAAGTTTATTGCCAATATCCTGGCAGATCGATTCAGTGCCAACTTCACCCCCTCTCACCCCCTAAATGGCCCATCTTAATACTGGAAGATTGCCAAATTCTGGTAATAATGGCAACAAAGATAAGAAACGCACTCTCCAAAGCTAAGAATACAGCATCCATGGGACCAGATGACATCCCGGGCTGTGTAGTACATGAACTACAAAATGAAATGGCACCTCACCTTAGTGTCATGTTTAATCATACCCTCACCTCAGGCTTCATGCTCACTGAATGGCACACAGCTATAGTTATCCCACTCCACAAGGGGGGATCCACCTTGGATCCCGGGAACTACCGCCCCATCAGTCTGATGAGCCTGATCTGCAAGGCCATGGAACGTATTATCATGGAACTTATAAACAAAGACATTTGCAACCTTAAAACACTGGACCCCACCAAGTTTGGGTTTGTGAAGGGCTGATCGTGTCTCCTGAACCTTATTGACTTCTTTGAATCAGTCTCCAGAGCGTAACGAATGAGGGTAAGGCAGTCCACACAGCCTATCTGGACTGCCCCAAGGCCTTTGACACCATCTCCCACTCTGGAATCATAGATAAAATGACTAAGCTGGGCATTAATCCCTACGTCACTCGATGGGTTGCCAACTGGCTTACTGACAGAGCCCACACTGTAAAAGTAGCTGACTCCAAATCCAGCTCCAGACAAGTGACAAGTGGAGTACCTCAGGGTTCAGTCCTGGGACCTCTCTTGTTTGGCATCTACTTCTCTGAGGTACAGGCCAACACTAAGGGACTCTGGATAACAAAGTTTGCAGATGACTGCAAACTGAGAGCCATTACTGAATCCCCAAATGATGTGGATACTCTACAAAAGGGCCTTACAGAAACAGATGCTTGGTGCCAGAGCCATGGGCTCAAGCTCAATGCCAAGAAATGTATAGTTATCCCATTTGGGAAAAAATATGTACCCATGAATTATTACATAGGTGGCAGTACACTGAACACCGAAAGTGTGATAAGAGACTTAGGGACACAGGTGGACAGTGGTCTCACCTTCAATAACCACATCGCCACAACAGTCAGGAAATCCTTCTATGTGGCACACCTCATCACTAAGGGCTTTTCATCCAGAAAAAAGGAGGTCATTGTCCCACTGTACTCATCTCTCATTAGACCCATTATAGAATACAACGCCCCATTTGGTATGTACCTCTCACGACATCAGCAACAACTGGAAAGGCCGCTGAAATACCTCACTAAAAAAATCACAGACCTAAAGCAGATGCCCTATGCTGACTGCCTTAAAAAACTCCAGCTATACTCTGTCGCATATCGTCTACTCTGAGGCGATCTCTGCTTAACATACAAGACCATGTCAAACCCAGAGCTGTTGGACATGCTACACTTAAAGAAATCCCCATCCCTTAGAACCACATGCTCCAGGGATCTAAATCTTGTCATCGCAATAAGCAAAACATGCTGGAGGGATAGGTGCCTGACCCAGAGTCTCCCCAGACTCTGGAATAGACTGCCCATACATGTCAAGCAGAGCACCTCTTTGGCCCTCTTCAAAAGGAACCTTGATGATTGGATGGGAGAAAGGAAATTCCACCCGGGGATCATGTCAGTCACCCTGCTAGACAGGGGTCCAGGGAAGTAAATAGTGTGGGAAGAAATAGCCAGGGAATTTATATGGCTAGGCTTGTATAGGCCCTACGGCTGATAGCCTAGTACCAACCTATGAACCTATGAAGGACTTTTCATCTTGCTCTATAGCAAGACTTCTTCAGATACAATTACTCACAATGAAAGCAATTAAATACAAATTAATTGCTTTCATTGTGAGTAACTGTATCTGAAGAAGTCTTGCTATAGAGCAAGACAAAAAGCGCTTCATCTAAACAGCAAGTGATCGGTGTGGTTCTCCAGCAGGTTTTTTTTAGCATTTTCCCTTCATATAGAATACCTCAGTACAAATAAAAAATGATTGTCTTCAGCAACTGGCTTAGTTTCTAGTGTCATTCAAAGGGGATCCAGTATGTCAGCCTGAGATGACATGGTCGACAGACCTAGATGTTTGGCAGAGATGGTCTTCATCTGTCACCCCTGAGATTTTGGTTACTGGCTAAGGCTCTTGCCACCCCATAGTTCCTTTTTTAGGCACTGTCACAAGAACAAAATTCCCATTGTAAAAATACCCTCTAAAAATAACCTCAAGGTTATGCTGCTAAACACTAGGAGTCTAAACCAGAAACTTTCTCACTGGAAGAAGTCATCACCTTGGAAGATGACAATATTTGTACAGTCACTGAGACCTAGTTTAAGGCTGCGGAGAGCACTCCAGCTATACCAGCTTACATTTCCTTCCGCACTTTCAGACCACAAACTGAAGGCAAGAGAACTAATGGAGGTGGTATATCATATTCATTAAAGATGAATACACCTCTAGATTGGTTAAACAGCATGATTCCCTTGAATTACTTCAGGTGCAATTGACTGTAAGTAAGAACCCTGTTCAGTTTATTGCCAGCTATAGGACCCCTCCATGAATCAAGATATCCTCTCAGCCTACTTGGATCTACTTGAGTCAATCATGATACAACAAAACACCCTGGTTTTGAGTCACTTTAATTACCCATCCATTGACTGGGTAAGTTATACATGTTCTAACTCACTTGTCCAAAGGTTCCTGGATTTCATTAACTACAATGACCTGGACCAGCTGGTTGACACACCCACAAGGAGTTCAGACATTCTAGATCTGGTGCTAACCAACATAGGGGACCACTGCACCACCCTCAGTGTGTGGCCATCCCTGGTGAGATCTGACCACAAATCAGTGTCGCTAGAAGTAACTATAACATCACCCCCCCCCCCATAGCAACAACTAGACTAAAAAACTTCTGTAAGGCCAATTGCAACCTCTTACATGACAGCATAAATAGCTTCACAGCCCCTCCCCCATTGATGGAACAGACACCTATGCTGAGTTATACACCAATGCTTTATATGAGCACCTATATAATTGTATTGAATCTGCTGCACCTGATAGAACCAAAGCAAGATCTTCAAGGAAAACAAACCTGCTTGGTGGACAACTGCCATTATACAACAGGAGAAAGACATTGCTCTATAAGAGTAGGAAGTAATGGTCTCTAAACTGGAAACACTCCATTCTCAACTTAAACAAGCAAATAAGACTCCTAGTAAAGTCATCCAAAGCTAACTATGAATCCAAATTAGCTTTTCCTAACTAAGGATAACCACAAGGCATTCTTTAGTTACATCCTTAACCTCAAAAGTAATGCCCAGATTTGCACTGAACTAGTAGTTAATGGTACTACACATATAGAACCTGTGGATATACCAAACCTGATGGGTGACAGTGAAACCTTCACTGCCCTGTCCTTGCCACATGTACACCAAAGCATCCTTAACACCTTTCCCCCACCTAGTATCTCTGAGGAGCAGGTTTTAAACACCCTCTTCAAGGCCAAAAACACAGCCCCTGTAGGACCAGACAGCACTCCCAGCTGTGTTCTACATGGGCTAAAACAGGAATTAGCATCACCACGGGGCATGCTTTTCAGTTGCAGCCTAAGCACTGGCTTCATCCCAGCAGAATGCAAAACAGGTACCATCATCCCTTTGCACAAAGGGGGTGCATCCACAGACCCTGGGAACTATAGACCCATTAGCCTGACCAGAATTATTGCAACGCCATGGAACGAATCATCAGTATAGGAAATCTCCAAATGCTCAACTCCACCCAGTTTGGCTTTGTCAAGGGGAGATCATGCCTGTTAAACTTGGTGGACTTCTTCAAAACAGTTACCAAAGCCCTAGACGAGGGCAAATCTGTGCATACAACCTACCTAGACTTAGCCAAGGTCTTTGACACAATGCATCATTGATAAACTCACCCAGCTAGGTATCAACTCATATATTGTCAGGTGGGTTGCAAACTGACTCACGGATAGAACTCATACAGTCAAAATAAGGGACTCCACCTCCTCCAGCAGACCTGTAACCAGTGGTGTTTCACAGAGATTGGTTCTGGGACCCCTACTCTTCAGAATCTACTTCTCTGACATACAGGCTAAAACTAAAGGACTGTAGCTGACAAAGTTTGCTGATGACTGTAAACTGGAAGTGATCATTGGAACCCCTAGCGATATCAACATCTTGCAAGAAGGTCTTACTCAGACTAATGTCTGGTGCCAAAGTCATGGTCTTAAACTTAATGCAAAAAAATGCATTATCATCCCCTTCCACAATAGTGATGTTCCTGCAAACTACAACATCAATAACAATACCCTAAGCACACAGTCAGTGGTGAGAGATTTGGGCACACAGGTCAACAGCAACATTAACTTCAATCACTATGTCTCCACCGTGGTAAGAAGGGCATTTTATATTGCTCATCTCATAAGTAAGGGCATTGCCTCCAAAAAAGAAGAGGTTATAACCCCAGTGTACTCTTCCCTCATCAGGCCAATAACAGAGTACAACACTCCCTTTGGTATGTTCCTTTCCAAATACCTGCAGCAACTGAGAAATGCCACAAAGGTTCCTTACAAAGAAAATTCAGAGTCTTCAAGATCTGTCTTATGTGGACAGACTGAAATCATTGTCACTTTATTCTGTGTCATAAAGGCTTACTCAGAGGCAACCTGTGCCTTGCATATAGAGCAATCTCTGACCCAACGTTAATGAAAATGCTGCACATTCACAAGTCAATGGAACACTGGTCACTCGCTCAAAGGACCTTATCCTGGTTTGTAACATCAACAGAACTTGCTGAGACATCTTTGCCTCACAGAGGTTGCCCCACCTTTGGAACAAGCCTCCTATTCATGTTAAACAAAGCCCCTCGTTGGCCCTTATTTAAGCATAATTTGGACAACTGGATAGGTAAATGGAAATTCACACTGGGGGTTCCTCCTGCGTCCCTCTTGGACAGGGGTAATAGGTGCTGATTTTAATTTGTGCTTGAAAAAGACACCCTTGGGAACACAGCTTGAACTTGGCAAGGCTTGTATTAGCCTTGGTCCATTAGCCTAGCAATCTCCTATGATCCTGTGATCCTATGTGTTAGATTTTCTAGTGAAATTTCAGGCAGAGGGTCTGATGAAGATTCCCACATCTGGTTGTATAATTTAGGGTGGAGACTTAAATCTCACTCTGAATTCATATATAGTCAAGTAGCAGAATATGGAATATACTTACTGGGTAGGCAATTTATCTGACTCTGTATCATTACATTCCAGTTTCATGGATTCTACAACACAGGCCTAGTTTCTATCTCACCTTTTACCTGTGTCACTACTGGTTAAGTCTGGGGGGAGTGATTTAATCATGGTATAGCACTGTAGTGGTGTTCATCTATATTACTTAGGCAGTTTAGTGTAGCTGTCAAGCTCAGATTTCTATGCATGCAGTGTAGATAACTAAACCCTAAGTGTGACACCACAGCATTAAGACAGGTAAGGTGGTGTTGTGTGGTTTATTGACTGGGATGGATTCCTTCTGGAAAGACAGGAGCTGAAAAGATAGAGCCAGAGTTTGCAAGGTTTCAGCTTTATGTATTCAGAACTCATGAGTAGGGTGGTACAGGAGTATTTTTTTCACTGTTATAAAACATTGATTAAGCAACTAGACACAAAACATCAGAGGAGGGGTTACTTGTCTATCTCAGCAGGGGGTTACACTAGTAAGTTTTGCAGAGGCTATTTACTGAGACTACTTCTTTTTGGATTATTCTTCTCTGATCAAAAAGTTGGGAAAGGGCTATGGATGACAAAATATGCCAAGGAACGTACAATGTGTAGCATAATGACATCAGTCAAGCAACGCACAATGTGTCGCATGATGACATCAGGCAAGGAACACATGATGTGTAGCATAATGACATCAGTCAAGCAACGCACGATGTGTAGCATGATGACATCAGTCAAGGAATGCACAATGTGTAGCATGATGACATCAGTCAAGGAATGCACAATGTGTAGCATGATGACAGTCAAGGAACGCACAATGTGTAGCATGATGACATCAGTCAAGGAATGCACAATGTGTAGCATGATGACATCAGTCAAGGAATGCACAATGTGTAGCATGATGACATCAGTCAAGCAACGCACGATGTGTAGCATGATAACATCAGTCAAGGAACGCACAATGTGTAGCATGATGACATCAGTCAAAGAACGCACAATGTGTAGCGTGATGACATCAGTCAAGGAACGCAAAATGTGTCGCATGATGACATCAGTGAAAGATGACAATATTCTCCAGGACGACCTACAAAAAATACACACCTGAAGAATGATGATAGCTTCAGTTTTAATGTTAATAAATGTAACATCTCAAGATTTGGCAAAAAATATGCAATTTGTCACCACAATGCAAATGGTTAAATGACAAAATATGATGCTATCATTAAAGGTGGAAATACAATAGGTCATATATTTGTAGTTTTATTAGAAGGTATGACACATTCACTTTTATGACCCTAAATAAAAATTTTTCTAACCACATACTACACTTCTAGATCTTCTTGTATAGACAAGGTCATTTGTTACTATGGATGGCAAATGAATAACAAATGACAGACTCCACCTCTTGTTATAGCAAACTGATAGCAGAAGTAGAGGGCCACTGTCTCCAGTTTCTGCAAGAGGAGTTTATAATTTTATATGGTAAAAACTGCTAACAGTGCAGAATCCTGAATTGCTTGAAATACCTTACAGAATATACCCCTTTTGAAACACTATTAATAGGGTATAATGACAATGCCTTCATGTGGTGAGAGAGGACATGCAGGTGGTCAGTGTGACAAATCAAGATGCAGAGGGCAGGAAGAATTGGAAACAGATGATCCACTGTGGCGACCCCTAATGGGAGCAGCCAAAAGAAGAAGAAGAATGAGAATGCCTTCCTTCTACCTACATAATGTTTGTCTCCAATCCCTATGATATTTATTGTAAATAGTGTTTGAACCCTTTCAAACCATTTTTGTGGGTTGGTATAATAAAAGAAAAATATTGGATTTCAATGTTTGCTGATGAAAAATATATATATATTGCACACAGGTATTGGCTTCACCAGAGTGGAACATCTTGGGACCAAGCCTGAGCTGCTTGCAAGGGTAACATGAACAACTCCAAACATCTTTTTAATCAAGTATGAGACACTGATGTTGAAACTGAAGTTTGCATCTGTTCAAGTTAATCAGCTTACAAATTCAACAATTTAAAACTTGACTGGTATGTATCTGCCAGTGCCAGAAAAACATATTATATAACCCATCTATTTAAAAAGGTCATGCATGGCACAACAAGGAAATCACTGTACTGCCCTTTACCTGATTGAACTGACCTATTATTGAATATAGTGGTATATTTTGCAACATTTGATTACGCCACCTGAAATAAATTGAAACGTTACTATTTCTTACTGGAAAATCAAAGTTATACAACATGAACTACTAAGAAGACTTCAGGAATTGTTGCTACATTCTCTTTTGTATATGTGACTTAAAGGTGATCGCTGTTTATTTTATATGGGAAGCTTTGAATGTATTATTACATATTAACAATAGATAAAAAAATGTGTGTGTCCCCCACACTCCCTGCTAATTAAATATACCAACTCCAAGATCGCACAACATTGTGGAAAAGGATACATTTCCCATTCCACACTGTACCGTGATCTCCATTCAAAATGTTTAAAGTTTCAAAACTTCGTTCATATTGTCCCGACCACTTGACTTTCGAAGTTTTGAAATTCAATAATCTGATAGGGATCCATGTATATGTGCATTTATATATATATATATATATATATATATATATATAGAGAGAGAGAGAGAGAGAGACAGAAAGATATGTATATAGGTCCATAGATAATTACTAGGTACACAGTCCAGGAAACCACTCAGGAGTCCATCCCAATTTTCCAATTACCCAGAGCACAGTCTGGTAAAGTGAATTGCTCATGGTTACATAACAGGCAAATGAAGGCTGAGTGCATCAGACCCTGGATTATTGGATTACAAGAAGCAATTTGGTAAGAGCTTATAGCCATAATCTTCTGTGTATATCTATCTATCTTTACATGTATCATATTATGTCTAAGTAACTTTTCATCTAATTGCAAAAATTTAATCTAAATCACATTTAATCTAAAACTCATTTATTCAAATCATATTACATCTAGAACTTCATATATAGCAAATACTCCTCTAACACTTCTCTTTGCAGGGGAGAAGCCTCCCTGCCCGCCATGTGGTTAGCTTTCCTCCCTACACCTTTAATTAAACACGCCAACTCCACAGTTGTAGAGAAAAGAGAAAATACCACACACAGTGAATCACTTTTGATGTGCAAACTTATGGGTAGGCATTAGCAAGCTACAAATGGTACAAGACTAATTTACTTTGTAATTCATACCGCCCTAATACCATAAACTGGGTCTACTTGATATGACCGAAATTTCAAAATGTCGACTTTCATATGGCCGAGACCATATGATCGACAATTGATATCTCGACCATACAAGTAAAACACAAAACACAAACACAAACTTACTTACTTACTGCTGCTAGCAGGGGGGCTTTGCCCACCTGCACCCCCCCCCCGTGGGGGGCTCCGTCCCGTCCCGTAACTTAAATATATCTTCTCCGAGATTGCACTATAGTGCAGAAGTGGACATCTTTCCATTCCACACTGTAGCGTGATGCCGGTTCCCCGTGGTCAACATTTTAAATGTTGATCATATGGTCTCGGCCATATGAATGTCGACATTTTGAAATGTCGACCATTAAAAGGGGACCCCCCTAAACCACACCAGTATTAATTCCCTGTAGCCTACAACAGTTTTCTATCAAATATGATTAGACCAGATGTGTTTTAGAGTAGATGAATAAGTCTTAGTTCAATGTTTTACATATTTTTAGTTTACACCAAATAAGTCTTAGAAGAAGTGGCACATTGTCTTATAATGAGTCATGCATGTGTTCAAATGTTCACTTGTTCAAATAGTGAAAAAACTGCAAAACAGCAAAACAATCATAAGGCCTTCTTTAGCTATGTTAGAAACCTGGGAGGAAACTCCCAGATATGCTCAGAACTAAAAAAATGTGATGATAATGATCATGATCATACAACATTTGCTAACATACTGGCTTGAGTAGTTCAGCAAAAACTTTCCCCCCAAGAGTATAGAGATGATACCCTATACCCCTGCAGCCTCCCACACATCCAGAACTGCTCTCCAAGGAAAAACTCTCTCCAAGCAAAAAAACAGCATCATGGTATGGACTGGGATGCCCCCGGCCAGTGTCCCAAATTCTAACCCAACCAGCAGCTTTAAACAGCGTCTACAGACTGTCTTTTACCCATAGTCTTCTGGATACGCATTCAGGAGGGAGTGTATGACTGTGGTCCTGGTCTTCACTCTTCACAGCTCCACCGACCAACGAATTTACTGCACTGGCCCTTTAATCTTTGACAAGCCTTATCTGTAAAGACATGGAGAGGAATATATAATGACCTCATAAATAAAGACATAGGGAATTTGCAGACTTTGATCCATCCCAGTTTGGCTTTGTCAAAGGCAGATCATGCCTTCAAACTTGAGACTTTTTCAAACAGTCACCAAAGCAGCTGAGAGGGAGAGGCAGTCCATACAGCCTACCTTCTACCTCGAAAGCGACGAGGTGGTGATACAACAATAATCATCATCTAAAAACAGCTGAAAACCAGCAAAAATGATTTAACCCATGGCTCACAAGATGGGTTGTAACCATTGAGGACAGAGTGGCTGACAGGGTCGTTGCTCAGACTCAAAAGCCTGTCACACTGGTGTAAGTGAGGTACTGGGCTCAGTCCTGGGCCTGGGCTTGTTTGGCATCTACAAGTTTAACAGGAAACAAGCAAACACAGGAGGTGGAGCTGACATGCAAAGCAGATAACTGAGTACCAACCATGGTACAACACATCTGACACAGATATCCTTCAGAACGCCATCACAGTGACGGAACGCCTGGCTGAGCCCTAAATGCTCAAAAATAAAAAAAACTAGTGTCATAATTCCCTTAAGAAAAACAAGGTTACAGCAGCTAAACTCAAGGCAGCAATCCCAGACCGAGTACAGAAGTAGTCAGGGGACCCCCACAGGGAGCGTTGAGTAGTTAGTCACACCCATGTAGCTAAAGTAGTTAGAAGAGCAGTTAGGAAGATCCAGCCCTTTTTATCATGATCTCATCTTCATCTAGATCAAGGGAGGTCATAGTCTCCCCATCACTCACACTCATCACTCATCAGACAAATGACCAATGACCATGCGAATGTATAATGCCCCGACACTTGCAGCAGCTGAGGCCACAAAAAGGCTACAACCAAACCTCAGAAAGGGTCCAAAAGGGTCTCTATATGACTGACTGAAAAAAGCTCTAGAACTCCTAAACCTATTCATCATTGCTCAGTGACTCCTGTGCCTAACATATGGCCAATGTCAAACCCAGATTTCATGAATATATTTCACCCTCAAAAATCTAGATCCGGCCAACCCACAAGCGGCGGAGACTTAAACCCTCGACACCCCTCATTAGGACGGTTGGAGGATAGATCATCACAGGGATAGATTCATCACACCTAGACTCTAATCTGTGGAATAAGGTGAGGGTATATGTGGCCTTGAGCACTGGAAATTGAAATTCAAAATCTTGACCGCAGGAGATACCCAGCAGATACCTCCTAGTCACTGTCCAACTACCAGTGGCTCAACAGCAAAACAGTAAAACAAATCCCCATACTCCCCCCTGGCGGGGGTACAACTATGGGCTAGGCCAAACTATGTCTGAATATGGAAAGATCACAAAATAGCCATTTCATGTGAAAGATCATGGTACAATAGGGATAGAGAGTTTGCCCTTTCCCAAAGGTAGTGCAGTCTCAGGGTTGATATATATAAGTTAAAGCAATCACACTCCTTTAAGGCAATAAGTCATAAGCGTGACCATCCAACCTACACATCTATGAACATTTAAGGTATCATGTGTGTACACACGTGTGCAGAAAGCACAGTTCTCAATTGTCCCTGATTTTTTCCTAACATCTGTAGTCTGTTTGTCATAAAATTTGTGACTTACTGGTAAATGTTGTGGACTGCAGTCATTAAATAATAACAAATGTGAGTTTCAGTCTTCTTACCCTTTAGAAAATGCTTCCTAATGCAATACTGTTAAACTATTGACTAGGAATTTAAGACCAATATTGAAAATCTGTTCCTGATTTTGTGTCTTTGTCTCTGAATCTAGGGGTAAGTTGTTGGGGGTACAATGGGGTTACACTGCATGGTTCTAGCAACAACAAGCTAAAATATAAGACTTCTACATCATTATTTACATATTTATTTGCTCAACTGCAAGCAAACATCTGAGGTCTATGTAGTCATATAGGGAGCAGGAACTGATGGTCACGTTTATGGTGTATGTGTGTGTGTGTGTGTGTGTGTGTGTGTGTGTGTGTGTGTGTGTGTGTGTGTGTGTGTGTGTGTGTGTGTATACAAGAACTTTGTTCCTGCATCCCAGTGCAATTACAGTATAAAAGAAGGAATCAGTTGTAATAAACAGGGGCATCTTCATAAGAGCCACAATCTCTGGGTACGATTATTGGTTTTCTTGTTTTGTTGACTGTTGACAGTGTGTTTAATATTTGACTGTGAATAAACTGGACAGCATGAAGTGTATGAGTTTAATGTTAATATTTTTTTATTATGAATGCATTTTAATTTTGCTTGCTTTTTGCAGACGTGCAGATGTAAAATGCACTTTGTTGAACTATAGCAGTTTACGTGGTACTAAGTACAGTTAAGTAAATCTATGAGCTGTTAATGAGTTGTTACCTGTAGTGCAGGATTTGATTCCCTTATCTTTCGTTTATCTGCTGTACTATTCTGACCAAGTCACTTCACTGGATAGTGCTCCTCAGCTGCCTCCAAAAAGGGACCCAAGGGTCCAATGGGCTGTTCCAGGCTGTTACAAATACATTGCATTTTTGTCTATATTTGTCTTTTGACTTTCTCTAGCTCTCACATAGTTGCTAATTAGTGCTTCATTATATGCTGTCTGACTATGCATCCCAGCCCATCTCTTTTAGTTTAATTGGTTTCCATAGGCATTTTCAATAAATGTGAGTTTCGAGGGAAGAAAAGCTCATTGTTTCTCATGCTAAGTCTGTTTTCAATGTAATAGTATTTTGTTTTGTTTAAAAATTATCTGTCATTGCTTTTGTTGTAAAATTTGAAGCAAACATTTTAAATTAAATCCAAATCTCTGTGCTAATTGTAAAATGTAAAGAAGAAAATAGTGTGGACACCGGCAGGGTTGAATGGTATTTTATGGTAATTGTGGAGAGATAGCCAAGCAATGGGATACTGGTATAGCTGGGGGTGGGGCTAGATAATTAATGCATAGGACCTCATTCGACCACAATCTGGCTATGTTGACTCTGGAGGTGGGTGTGCAGCAATATGGCATTATCAGCCATTTATGTAGCCAGACCTGCAGTGATTGATGTCAGAGAGATAGTTGTTCTAAATGACAGGGAAGACAAAGGCTGGTCAGAAATGGGATGTGGGTGTCCTACAAGCATGTAGCCCTCATAAAAAAGTATGTTGTACACAGTACTCTTTTTGATTTTTTATAACTTGTGGGGTTTTGAACAAAAGCTGCTGCAGCATCTATACTATATTTAATCATTTTGCTTTATTCATTGCACTAAGCAAGGAATTAATTCATGAATAGGTCTGAATTGTGTAATGTGTAACATGTTGCATTAAAGTAATATATGTTTAAAGTATCTTCTTTACAACCTTGGCCAACTTTGAAGGGGTTGACATTTGTCAGGTTGGTATAACCTAAATTATTTAGAGTGAAGTTCAAAACTGTCTGATCTTCAGCATTTGTTATGTAGTCAGTGCAGCATATTACTGGTATACACTTTTCTCTGTAACATCGGAATGCAAAAGATTTCTGCATTTAGTGAAAAATTGTTTCTCTGTCTTGCAGTTAGAGCAAAGGACTAAAGCTGTGACTTGTTAATGACCTGATTCTTGTGCCAACAATGCACCATTTGAATCTTTCCACCTTAATTTCCTGTGACATAGGCATTATCTCCTTTTTCCCATTTTGTACTTGGGGTTGGAGTGTCACATCAACAGTGACCAGCACCAATAGCCAATGTTCACACTGCTGATTTCTATGATTAGTACTTAACTGAAAGTACAGAAAAATAAGGTACATAGTATTGCAGAGTACTGACATTATTTTCCAAAAATATTCTGATTTGTTTGAAGGAGTAGGTTATTTGCAAGGTGACTATCATATTAAGATGTTTCTTGAGGCAATGCCTCTAAGTCATGTTCCAAGAAGAGTTCCTGATGATACTCAAACAGAAATGAGCAGGAGTTAAAGTGTATAAAATCTGTGGGAGTCACAGTCTCATAGTGAAACAAATGGAACCCATTTAGATAGCAGGAATAGAGAAACAAGATAAGTTAAGGACATGTACAGATCCTCAAGATTTATGTGGATCAAGAGGGAACACTGCACACTTCAGATAATAGAAGTAGCATGGGATTTCTTGGCATTTAATGCTAGCCAATCATTCTGGCAAGTTATGTGACATGAAGCTAGTTTCAGTTTACTCACATTCAATACCCTTGTGACAAATATAGATTTCTGAGGCTGTCTAATGCTGCCATTTGAAGTTCCTTAAACTCCAGAAGTATGGCAGAGAGTAATGCAGTAGAAGGACTACATTGTGTCATAAATCTTCGAATGACATCTGAATTTATAGTACTGGACTTCCTTAATCTCCAGAAGTATGGCAGAGAGTAATGCAGTAGAAGGGTTACATGGTGTCATAAATCTTATAATGACATCTTAATTTATAGCACTGGACTTCCTTAAACTCCAGAAGTATGGCAGAGAGTAATGCAGTAGAAGGGTTACATGTTGTCATAAATCTTATAATGACATCTTAATTTATAGCACTGGACTTCCTTAAACTCCAGAACTATGGCAGAGAGTAATGCAGTAGAAGGACTACATGGTGTCATAAATCTTATAATGACATCTTAATTTATAGCACTGGACTTCCTTAAACTACAGAAGTATGGCAGAGAGCAATACAGTAGAAGGGTTACATGGTGTCATAAATCTTATAATGACATCTTAATTTATAGCACTGGACTTCCTTAAACTCCAGAAGTATGGCAGAGAGTAATGCAGTAGAAGGACTACATGGTGTCATAAATCTTAGATCTTAATTTATAGCACTGGACTTCCTTAAACTCCAGAAGTATGGCAGAGAGTAATGCAGTAGAAAAAGTGACATGTTGTTATAAATCTTATAATGACATCATAATTTATAGCACTGGACTTCCTTAAACTACAGAAGTATGGCAGAGAGCAATGCAGTAGAAGGGTTACATAGTGTCATAAATCTTAGATCTTAATTTATAGTACAGGACTTCCTTAAACTCCAGACGTATGGCAGAGAGCAATGCAGTAGAGGGGTTACATGGTGTCATAAATCTTATAATGACATCTTAATGTATAGCACTGGACTTCCTTAAACTCCAGACGTATGGCAGAGAGTAATGCAGTAGAAGGGTTACATGGTGTCATTAATCAATGACATCTTAATTTATAGCACTGGACTTCCTTAAACTCCAGAAGTATGGCAGAGAGTAATGCAGTAGAAGGGTTACATGGTGTCATAAATCTTATAATGACATCTTAATTTATAGCACTGGACTTCCTTAAACTCCAGATGTATGGCAGAGAGTAATGCAGTAGAAGGGTTACATGGTGTCATAAGTCTTATAATGACATCTTAATTTATATTACTGGACAACTGCAACATAATGATTAGTAATTAAACTGATAGATTAAGACAGAAAAGATTAAAGCTGGGGAAAAGCAAATACCAACTCAGTGTAATTTCACTTAAATAATGGGTCACATTTTAACATTTGAAGGACTAAAACTGGATTCTGATAAAGGAAAAATATAACCATGCTCATGTATATGTCTTATGACAGGTTATCTTTAATGTATTCCGTAGGCATGGTATAATATCTACCTAAGTTTATTCCAATCTTATTAAACACAGATATCATTAAGGAACCTTTTAGAGAGTGATGTGGAATGTTCTTAATCAACAGAATAGGAAAATAGCTTTGGCATGCTGAAATATCTGTCCATGATATTACCAATCATCAGATTTTATTGTGAGCCCCAACTGTAGGTAGACGCAAGCCACAAATGGCTTGGTGCAATTTTGTTGCAGAAAGCAGACTGACAACATATGGGTCAAGACATTTGTCTGGCAGGTAATACAAAGGATTAAGACTGAGAATTGTTAACAAGGTACTTTCTGTGGTATTGTGTTTTGCTCCCTCAGCATTAAATTGCCTACAGTGTGGCATTGAGAAAGTCATGTAGCCAGAATGTACTTTTGGGAAATTGGAAATTTGGCCAAGGCTTATTAATGGTCTCCTGGAATGCATGCCTAGTAGCTACTTAAGAACCTGTAGATCATTGACAAATTCTCAACAAAACTATACTCAAATTAGGAAAGAGATGTTATCCATAGATTTAGGATGTCAGAAATGTCATGACTTCATCTATTTTAAGAATCACAGTGTAAGCAGACCAGAAGCAACTATGGATCACAATTAAAAGAGGCATTGCATAAAGTAGCAGCAAAGCTACAAAGAATGTTAATATCATTGAAAAGTATGGTCTGTGAGTTCCATACAAGACTAATAAATTTATGTATACAACTGATACATTAAGTAGGGGCTAGCTATAGCTGCAATATTATAAGGAAGATGTTTGACAGAACCTCAGAATTATTATTAATATTATTATTATTTTTTCTCTGCAGAAAAACTGCAAGAAAACAATGTTTTACGTAAAATGTCTATGAGTTGCAGTTAAGTAATGTCATTCCATCAGGATGGAATGACATTGCCGTAGTTTATTTTACAAGCAGAGGTGAACTGTCAGTATTCCGAGACTTACTGTTTATGGCAGACACAGTAATCATTTCTACACACCTACGAGAAAACTGGCATAGCAGATTAATGAAGTACATCTGGGCATGATCAAATGCAAAGACGGACCACTGCTCAAGATGTTTAGTGTAGTACAAACTGTTTCTTAAAAGGCCAATACCATATATTAATTTGGTTTAAATGTACAGCCATTCCCAAAAGAATACAGCTGCTTTCATGGTTGTTAGCTCCACTTACCTCCCCACCTCCCAGCTACTGACAACGTGCTGATGTATTTGCTTTTACTTCATTGTAAACTAAAGGGATTCCTTCCCCTAAACCCACAATGTGCAGTTTTCAGTGCTGTCAGCCATACTTAAGAGTATAGCCATTTCTTTACAGTACTTTGAGAATATGATAGAGTTCACTGTTCAGATCCAGGGTACCTTGTTTGGCAAGAGACTCATCTTTCTAAGGAAAACCACCTTCAAGCTAGACACAAGCATTTTCACTTCTGTATTTTGTAAGGCAGTCATAAAAAGTGACAATTCCATTTCAGGTCATAAGTGCTGAAAACATGCGTAGTGAGGAGCAGAAGTATTTCGTTTTGACAGTGCAGTCAGTCTCATAACCAATAAAGTTAAGTGCTTAGTCTAGCTTCCCAGTAGTTTTGTGCCTTTTGTAACAGTTGCAAGGTAGTAATATTAATAATAATATAATAATATTAAATTAATAATAATACACTGTTAATATTTTATGTTATTCTGTACCCTCATACAGACAAAATGAATCAAGGTTTTCATAATGAAGTAAACTGTTCATAGGTTCATAGGTTCATAGGTTGGTACTAGGTTATCGGCCGTAGGGCCTTTACAAGCCTAGCCATAACAATTCCCTGGATATTTCTTCCCACAATATTTACTTCCATGGACCCCTGTCTAGCAGGGTGACTGACATGCTCCCCGGGGTGAATTTCCTATCTCCCATCCAGTCGTCAAGGTTCCTTTTGAAGAGGGCCAAGGAGGTGCTCTGCTTGACATGTATGGGCAGTCTATTCCAGAGTCTGTGGTGTCTCTGGTCTGGAACCTATCTCTCCAGCATGTTTTGTTCATTGTGATGACAAGGTTTAGATCCCTGGAGCATGTGGCTCTGATGGATTGGGATATCTTTAAGTGTAGCATGTCCAACAGCACTGGGTTTGACATGGCCTTGTATGTTAAGCAGAGATCACTTCTGAGTAGACGATATGCCACAGAGTACAGCTGGAGTTTGTTTAGACAGTCAGCATAGGGCATCTGCTTTTGGCTTGTGATTCTTTTAGCAAAGTATTTCTGTGGCCTTTCCAGCTGTTGCAAATGCCTTGTGAGGTACATACCAAACAGGGTGTTATACTCTATAATGGGTCTAATGAGGGATGAGTACAGTGGGACAATGACCTCCTTTTTTCTGGATGAAAAGCCCTTAGTCATGAGATGTGCCACATAGAAGGATTTCCTGAGTGTTGTGGCGATGTGGTTATCAAAGGTGAGACCACTGTCCACCTGTGTCCCTAAGTTTCTCATCACACTTTCAGTGTTTAGTGTACTGCCACCTATGTGGTAATTCATGGGTACATGTTTTTTCCCAAAGGGGATAACTATACATTTCTTGGCATTAAGCTTAAGTCTATGGCTCTGGCACCAAGCATATGTTTCTGTAAGGCCCTTTTGTAGAATATCCACATCATTTGGGGATTCAGTAGTGGCTCCCAGTTTGCAGTCATCTGTGAACTTTGTTAGCCAGAGTCCCTTAGTGTTGGGCTGTACTTCAGAGAAGTAGATGCCAAACAAGAGTGGTCCCAGGACTGAACCCTGCAGTACTCCAGTTGTCACTTGTCTGGAGCTGGATTTGGAGTCAGCTACTTTTACAGCCTGGGTTCTGTCAGTACGCCAGTTGGCAACCCATCGAGTGATGTAGGGATTTCTGCCCAGCTTAGTAAGTTTATCTATGATTCCAGAGTGGGGGGATGGTGTCAAAGGCCTTGGCGAGGTCCAGATAGGCTGTGTGGACCACCTTACCCTTGTCCACAGCTCTGGAGACTGATTCGAAGATGTCAATCAGGTTCAGGAGACAAGATTGGCCCTTCACGAACCCAAAATGGGTGGAGTCCAGTGTTTGAAGGTTGCCAATGTCTTTGTTTATAAGTTCCATAATAATGCGTTCCATGCCCTTGCAGATCAGGCTCGTCAGACTGATGGGACGGTAGTTCCTGTGATCCAAGGTGGATCCCCCCTTGTGGAGTGGGATAACTGTAGCTGTGCACCACTCAGTGGGCACAAAGCCTGAGGTGAGGCTATGATTAAACATGACACTTAGGTGAGGTGCCTGTTCATTTTGTAGTTCATTTAGTACACAGCCTGGGATGTCATCTGGTCCCATGGATACTGTATTCTTAGCTTTGGAGAGTGTGGTTTCTACCTGTGTGGCCATGATTACCGGAATTTGGCAATCTTTTGGCATTGAGATGGGCCCTTTAGGGGGTGAGAGGTGGGTGAAGTTTTCACTAAATCGATCTCCCTGGATATTGGCAATATCCTTGGGATCACTATAGTTAATGCCGTTCTGTTGTAGTTCAGAGCAGATCAGAGCATTGCCATTTAGATTCTTGACATAACTATAGAATGCCTTGTGGTTGTCTTTGGAATCTTTGGCAATTTTATTTTCGTAACTAGCTTTGGAGGATTTTATGAGTGATCTCAGCTTCTTACTGAGGTTGGTAAGGGAGTTTTTTTGCATCCTGGGATTTTCCTCTTTTCTGCAACAGTTTCTTCCTTCTGTTGTATAGTTTGTTTATGGCAGGGGACTACCAGATTGTTTTTTTTTTTGTAGGAGAGCATCTTGGTTCTATTTGGGATGGCACGATTCATGCACGAGTGGATGTGCTCATACAGTGCCTTAGTGTAGGATTCAGCAGTCAGACTTTCGGATCCTGTCTGCATGGGTGTCATGAGGTTTGTCACTTCTGATCTGAGTAGTATGAAGCTGGCTTTGGAGAAGTTTATTTATGGAAGTTTCCTTACTGGGGGTGGGGTGGGGTGGGATGTGGATGTCAAGGGTGATTTGCTTATGGTCAGACCTGACCAATGAGGGGGTGACCACTGGTGTGGAGCATCTATCTCCCATGTTGGTAATGACCAGGTCTAGGATATTGGAGCCCCTGGTGGGACAATGGATTAATTGATCCAGAGTGTTGGAATTTATGAATTCCAAGAACCGTTGGGAAAAGGTGCTGGTACCCAAGTAGTTTTCCCAGTTAATGGCAGGGTAGTTGAAATCACCCAGTATTATGGTGTTTGGTTGTATCTTAATATTTTCCAGTATGTTTAGAAAGGTGTAGTGAGAATCTTGGGGGATGGTGGGGGATCTGTAGCAAGCTACAATTTGGACTGCAGTCTTACCTAGTGTTAGTTGCACCTGGAGAAGTTCAGATGCATTGTGTTGGGCAGCTAGCCTGGAGGTGTGAATATCCTTGGTGAATATGGACACTCCTCCACCTTTTGTGTTTCGGTCTTGGTTTGGTGGCTGAAAAGTGTGGTAAGAGTTGTAGCCTGGTATTGCAGGGGCGCTCTCTGGAGCCTTGAACCAGGTCTCAGTTACTGCACAGATATCGATGTTCTCCATTTTTAGGAGTGCCTTGAGAGAGTGCATTTTGAGGTTTTTTGAGGATTTTGAGGTGAATACAGTCCTTTCTATCTGGCACACTTTCTTGTTATGCCATCCGATCACTTTACTGGTAATGATAATATAAAGTAGAGTGCATTTTTATTTTCTGTTTTTATTTATGTGAATCCCACTAAACATGAATATTTTTATACAAATGTGCCTGGAAGCTTTGGTTATGTGACTCTCAAATGAAGAATGAGGAATCAAACCCAGATGTACAGGCTGAAGTTCATTAGCAGTTTAGAACCTTATGTTTGTATGTTATTCTATCAGATTCATCAATAATAAATGTTTGTGTTGGTCTGTGTACTTATTCACATTTACCAATGATATTTTATGGTCTTTCACATAAGATTTACATCGCTATTCCTCAACCAAAATGTAAAGGAAAACATATCATGAAATGTTAATTTAAGACCTAAGTAATCAAAAACTGTGCAGTTACGTGAATTATGCCGCCCCCTGAAAGGTCAGATTTCAACACAATGTCCTGACACAGTGTCTTTGAAATATATCTGAAACTATCTTGCTTTCGTGTGGATCTTTTAGAAAACACTTCTGTCAGTCTGGCCACAGCATGTACTTTTGTCAGCTAACTCAGGATGGAGCAATGCTATTCACGTCATGCATAGTTCTTTCATACATTTCACTCCTACTTTCTTGTCACCAGGTCTGCATCAGCTTACAAGCACTTGACCAATCAGACAAAGCATAGTATTTTCACCTGACTAGTGCAATGCATACTTGGAAAAGGAGTAGCAGTAGTGTATTCTCATATTATCAGCCTTCTAAAATGGTCAAATGATAGGTCTTAGGAAATTTCCCATGACTCACCGTGACACAGTCAGACGGATGTCTGCAGATGCTGTACAGTTGAACTGTCCTATGTTATTCACTGCTGTGCACCCTTCATGCATTGACTTGTTTTATTCAGCTGCACTTGAAAGAGAATGAACTAATGAGGCTACATTTAAAAACAAACAGAAGTGTTAAACACGTACTTAAGCCCCTTTATGTTTTCCTTTTAGAGTTTTTTTAACTTGTCTTAACTCATTTTGGTGATACTCAGCAGAAAAGGGAGAACATAGGCCACAACTCTAAATGCAGTTCATATCCATAGTTCTGTCTCTACCAACATTTATTTATTTATTTGTCATTTAACCAGGTTAGTCTAGCTGAGCCAAAGGGTCGTTTTCAGTGGAGACCCGGGGAGAAAAGCTACAGTGAAAAACAAATAAAACAAGTTATTAACATGCATACATTCCAAAACAAGAACATTACAATAGTTATTACATACATTCCAGAGCTAGAAAATTGCTTAGTTATATCATTGCACAGATTTACAGTATCAAGAGAGTTACAATAAAAATATATACAAAATAAAAAGCTGAGTGATCAGAAGATGAGATTTTTTTTTTATAGAAAAATACAGATTTAGGTATACACTAGTATACCATAATGTTAGAGAAAACAGCTGGAGTGGTAATGAAAATGTGATAGTGTTGCTATTAACAAAAAGCTAGAGCTAGAAAGGAAGTAACGACATGAGAGTATTGCTATTTAAAAGTGAGTAGAAGTAGAAGAAGGTTCTATGATTTAGAGTAAAGAGACATAAGAAAGGTGTGTGTGTGGAGGGGGGGGGGGGGCTAGGTAGGGTCCTGGCATGGGTTTTGAAGCAATTTGTACATCTGATGTTACAGATATTTGGTGGGAGATTGTTCCCATCTAGGGACACTGTGCTTTTATAAAGAGGTTTGCCAATGTTTTTGTTGGTTTTATAAATATTAAGAAGGTGTTGATCAGAGCTGCATAGAGTTTGAGAGGGGGTATAGAGGGATATGAGAGAGGAGAGGGAAAGACAGGCAGAGGGTTTGTTTATTAATGTGTAAGTGAGCTATAACTGGGAAAGATGGAGGAGTTGGGGGAACTCAAGCCACTGAAGCTGTTTTAAAGCAAGGCAGTGATGGGATTTGTATGGTGGATTGCTAGCAAATTGGGCAATCTTGTTATATGTTTATTACAGTTTAGTTATTAATGTAGATTGTAGAAATGTGAGTATAGGAGAGGCGTACAAGAAATAGGGTAGGAGGAAAGCTTGTGCTAGGGTGGGTTTGGAGTTAGAGACTAGGATTTTTTTTGTTTCTATATAGCAGAACCATTTTTTGATTTGTCTTTTTAATACAGTGTTGTATATGGAGATCAAATTTTAATTGGCCATCAATTAGAATAACCAAAAGTTTAGTGTGAGAATCAGCTTTAATAGGAATTTTGTCATGAGATCTGATGGTAAAAGTGGTTTTATGGTGGGAGAGGGATTTAGGGAGAAAAAGGAGGAGTTTTTTTTGGGGGGGGGGTTTAAGATGAGCTAGTTGTTATTTAGCCCTTGTTCAATGTTGTGAAATGTGTTTTGAGTGATAGAGTGGAGGTGAGAGATGTCGTCAGAGTAGGAGATAATGGTAGATTCGTCTGCATATTGAATCAGGGAGGATGTGGTACAGGCAGATTGGAAGTTATTGGTGGATATGTTGAAGAGAAAAGGTCCTAGAATAGAGTCCTGGAGGACATCAATCTGGATAAGTAAGATGGGTGAGCATGAAGAAAACTATCTAACTTATTGCAGCCTGTTGGAAAGGTAGTTAGAGAACCAGATAATAGTTGAGAAAGAGAGGTTGAGGTCAGATACTTTACAGAGCGTGAGACAGTATAATAAGCTTTTGAGAGGTCAAGGAAAAGACATGACACCAGTAGGTTTTTCTCTCTGGTCTCAGCAACAGTATGTGTAAAAGATAGAAGAGTGGTTGATGTACTATGGTTTGGCCTAAAGCCATGTTGAGTAGGGATTAGAAGGTTGTTATCAATTAGATAGCTAAGAAGCTATTTGTAAATGCATTTTTCAAGAATTTTAGAGAGTGGAAAGAGAATGGCTATGGAGCTATAGTTTGATGGGTCGAAGGAGTTACCTCTTTTGTGTAATGGAATGGTTTAAAAAGATTTCCAAATGTCAGGGACTGAGATTCTTGGATTGATCTATTTATGAGAATAGAGACAGGGTAGGCTATCGAGTGGGCTGCAAGTTTAAGAAAGAGGGGAGGGAGGTTATCTGCAGATGGGGAGCAAGATTTTAGTTTAAGTAAAAGTGATTTTATGTAATCAGTGGGCACAGGGTTTAGAGAGAGAGGTGTGTTATTGGTAGTGTTGGGAGAGATGGGTGGATGTTTTTTAGTTTGGCTTGTACAAGTCGGTTTGTGAATAGATTCAATGAAATACGAGTTTAGTAGGCTGGCGGTTTCTTGAGTATTGCTGGGATATGTGTTTGGGGTGGTGGGTCTTCCAGGATGTAGGATCTTGTTAATGGTGGACCAGAATTTTTTAGGGTTAGAGTTGTGGTGTATTGGGCCTCATTATAGATTTTTTTCTTGTCATTGTTAATATGGCTTTTTGTGAGATTTTTAAGTTCTTTATATTTCTGGAGTAATACAGTAAATTTAGTTTTTAGCCAAAGTTTCCAAGTGTGATCCCAATTTTTCATAAGGGTGAGGGTATCCTTAGTGATGATCTGGGTTTGATTCCTATTCTTCATTTGTGAGTCACATTACCAAAGCTTCCAGGCACATTTGTACAACAATATTCACATTTAGTGGGACTCATAAATAAAAAAAGAAAATAAAAAATAAAACATTGGTTTCCTAAACAAGGACCATTGCTTCTCAAATATGGAACTGTCAGTCAAAACGGGGAACGTTTGCCAATATATTTAAACAAGGACTTCACATTACAATTAAAATGCTTTGTTTTCTGCTAAGATATGCTAATATGTTTCAGTATTATTTGCAATGGATTTTATTTAGTATTCTGACCACTGAATGTGTGACAAACTCTTATTGGTTGAAGAGGAATTTTTATAAAAAAGTGAGGAACTCTTCCTTGAAATAAGGTACATTTAAGAGGTATGCTCATATCCATGAATAAGAATCTAAAGTGCAATATAGCAGTAAACAGCTCACAGTAAGGGAAGGAGAGGAAGGGAAGAAGAATGTTTACGGCACTGCCATTTTGTCACTTATTTAACCCCATGTTATTATGGATAACAAGCTGATATCTCCCTGTTTCTACTGCACTTAACATAGTCACTTTCTGGCATTGGCTGGAGAGGAAGTGAACAACTTACAGCAACCTACATAACTGCAAAACGATGGCACAGGTTTCCCACATCTCCTCACACATTCTAGACCTGCTCATGGTACTTACAAACAAATTAGTATTTTAAGCATTAGCCATTAGAATGTCTTCCTTATACTGATGATGCAAATAGTAAAGCAGTATTAGAATAGCTGTAAAAATAAACTGTGGGATACCATTTCAAGAATCTATCATCATTACAGCTCACATAGCTAAGTGTGGAAATATTCTTCATGCATAGTCTGTGAGCAAACACACAATGCTTCCAAGCTGTTAGCGAAATATAAAATTGCACCATGCCATTTGTGCTGACCTATTTCCTCTCTTTTGCAATAGCTACAGACTCTTAAATTACATCAAGCCAGCATCATAGGAGAGATGCAGCACTTAAGGCAGTCAGTAAAATGAAGTAATTCAGAACCTTCCTAAAATCTTCTCAAGGGTTTTTGTTCTCACCTGTTCTCCAAGGAATAATCACAATTCATAGGTTCTTAGGTGTATACTAGGCTAATGACCACAAGGGCCTTTTTAAGCCTGGCTGTGCAAAAAAAAAAAAAAAAAAAAAAAAAAAAAAGAGTGGGATAAGGGAACTGTGTGCAAAGACGTTTTTTTCATGGAATGTTTTAGGAGTAAATGTTTTTTGGGGGGGATCAATAGCAGGTGGCAGTTATAGAGCCAAGCCTCTATAAAGAGAAGGGATTCCTGTGTAAGTTGCTGTATTTTTTCAATAGTTTTACTGAACAGATGAGTATTGAATCTTTGGCATACCTTATGATAAAGGCATTTTTGGTTGATTTGTGTAGGTTATTAATAAAAATATTAAATAAGAGTGGTCCTAGGATGGAGCTTTGTGGACCCCTACAGATATAGGAAGGAAGGAAGGAGGAGATGTCAGTGGTCCATTTGACTGCCTCATGTCTGCAGATAAGTAACTGGTGAACCATGACAGAGGTGGGATGTCTAATCCAAGGGAGAAGAGATTTTAAAGAAGTGCAGAATGGGACACAGTATCAAAGGCTTTGGATAGGCCAAGGAATACTGCTGATACTAGTATACTGACTGATTAATGACAGTAGAGAAACTGAGGAGTGCAGTGCTCGTACTGTGATGTGGGCGGGAGAGTAGATTATTTTACAGTATAGGTTTTTAGTAGTTAGTGATGGATACATTTTTCTAGGATTTTAGCTGGGGGGGTTAGCAGTAGATCAATAGTTGGTGAAAACTGTAGAGTCTGTTGAGTATAAACCTTTGTAAAGTGGCAAAATGTAGGATTTCTTCCAGAGAAGGGGAGCATAGCCTTTGATGACGTGGTTGATTGGAATGTTTACTGGGCAGACTACTGCATTTGCAACAGTTTAATGCATTCAGGAGGAAGATTATCACAGGTGACATTCGTAGGTTTAAGTGTGAGAAGTTTCTTGATGAAGGAGATTTGTATAAGATTGAGAGACATTATATCCGGTGGTTGAGCAGACACTTGTACAGGTATAGAGGTTTTTGCTGTTTTTTTTAAGAGTGACACAGCTGTTTGAATGAAGTGTTAAACCAGCTAGCTATACTTTATGTGAAGTTGATTGTTGTGGAAGTTGTTTGGGTTGTATGTCCAGGATAGATGAGTTTGTTTATTGATGACCAAAACATTTTAGGGTTAGTATGAACTATATTTATTGACTGGTGTAGTAACAGCTTTTAACTTATTTGATCTTATTTTTAGCCTGATTTCTAAACTGTCTAAAAATCTGGAGAGTGGATTCCTTTTTTGTTTTGTTTTCAGAGACTCCAGGCTTTATTTCTTTTTCTCATTAGTGGCTTTATTTGTTTTGTTAACCAAGGAGTAAGGTTGAGCGTAGCTCTTTTGTTTCTAACTGGGACGTAGTTGTTGGGTATATCTAAGAAAGTGCTAGAAGAAAGGATACAGCTTCATCTAGTAGAAGTTGTTTTAGTAGTTGCCAGTTGATTGGTTTTCAGGTACAGGCAAAGGTATCTTTATGAAAGTTAGCTTTGTTACAAGACTCATTGATGTGGTGTGTTTTGGGGGTGGGTAGATAATCCCTTACAATTAAGGATGGTAGGTGGTTACTTAAATTTTCTGTTAAGGAGCCACGGGAGTATTTTTTTCTGGAAGATTTGGGCAACCCAATCCAGGATGCTTTATCTGTTATTGTTTTTGTTGTATCTTGTTTGGGTATCTATAAGGTGAGTAAATCCATAGAGGTTAGTGTTTTTGTTGGAGGATATATATTTTTATTGTTAGCTAATCAATATTAAAATTTTCTATTATGATGGTTTCGTGACAAGTAGATGAAGAAACCCTGGAGAGGAGTTGGTCAGTTATGTCAATGTCATTTCAAGGGGGAATACATATTCCTATGATAGTTATGCTTTCATGGTTGTTAATTTTCAGAGTACCAATCAGGATTTCTGCTATTACTATAGTTTGAGAAAGTTGGAGGAAGTGAGAGTTTGACTGTATGATTATATATGATGGCACTCTCGCCTGCTTTTTTCTTATTTTCTATCTAGTCTAAGGATGCTATTGCCTGGGCGAATGACTTCATCATGAATTTCTTGCTTTAGCCATGTCTCTGTGGCTATGATTATGTCAGGTAGGTGCTTGGATATTCAAGCATGTACCTCTAACAGTTTGTTACAGATACTTCTGAGATTGATATTAAAGAGGAGAAGACATTTTGAATATGATGGGTGAGGAAGAGATTGTAAATGGGGTACTGGGTTGGGATGCTTGTCACCTGGGAGTTGAAGTTTTAGTAGGTCAGGTTGTTGTGTATGTAGTCACTTATATTTGGGTTATGACAGGATGACTGACTTGTGATTAAACTTGTGACTGCAGTGGGCATGTTTGTTTTTGAATAGGTGGACATAATAAGAGGTAAAAAGGTGGGGGGGGTATGATGATATTACTATGTTTGAAAGTAGTTTCATAGCTAATCAAGATAGAGGATGGTAGGTGAGTACCTTCAGATAGGTATTGTGGTGAGGATAAATGTGTGAGTGCATTCAGCATAAATAAGAGAGGAATGTTTAGGATAAGCATATTCATATAGATATAAGAAAGAGATATTGGGTTAGTTTAAGCTTAAGGCTTATTGCTGGGTGACTAGAATGGTGAGTAATGGGAAAGTATAGTTCAGGAAGTGAATGCTATTTGTGTAAAATTATGTAAATTTATTGAGTCAGTATGAACAGTAGGCGGTGGTAAGAAAGTATAAGAACAGAGATGGGCAAGGTAGGATTGGGGACGTAGTGAGCATGAGAGTAGTGCAGGTGAATGCAGAAGGCCAAACAAAGGTGGGGGATTCAGGCAGAAGAGAGAAAAAAAGAAGAAAAAAATTATTACATGGATTTAAGTAATGGTAAGATTATTTGTGTCTAAATTTATGTGAAGAATACAACTAGGGTTTTATACCCCAAGCAGACTTCAAAGAATTTTTCCTCAGGTCGACAGCAAATGTTGGAGGTATGAATGCCTGAAATAGGTAAATGGGAACATATTTTCTGGGAGTGTAATGAGTTTTTAGACTTTAAGGATTCCAGGCAGACTGCTCTGTCGGAGATGCTGGGTGAGCAGGTTGGAGTGGCTAGGGAAATGATTTTTTGAGCTATGATGCAAACTCGGAATTGCCAAGACATAGTAAGGCCTTGCTTAGTCTAATTATGATGGCTGCCAAAAAAGCAATTACTAGAAAATGGAAATCAAAGTCTAAACCAACTTTACTAGAAGTAGTGAAGTTAGTAACAGTTAAAACAACTGGAACCGGGATCTTTAGAAAAGGGTAGGAGCAAATTACATAGGAAAAAATGGGAACTGTGGGATCAGTACATGCAGAGGAGGAACAAGGTTTAAAGGAAGGCAGGATTTTAATGAGCTATGTAATGGCTGACTAATTGACTGGATATGTTTAAAGTGATATATAATGTTTGCAGCTACAGTTATGTCGGCATGGTTTGAAATGTATGACGTTTGCAACTGAGTTTGTGTCACTTTGGTTTATTGCCATTTATATAAATGTAACATGGCCTGTGTCATACATGATAATTTAATAGATATGTTTCTTGTTTAAAAAAATAATACAACTAAGGAATATTTAATAACAATATAACCTTGTCTTAGGAGAATATTAAACTAAGTAAAAGCATAAAGCTTCCTCTACTTGATTAAGGAACATCAGATATAGAGTGGTGCAGTAAAAAAGGAATTGGCCGGGATTCACTAATCCTCCGTGTAAGACTAACCAAGTCTTACTCTGAGACTGCCGTCTAAGACTATGACGTCAGCACGCCATGCATATTCATGAGGGCACGCTGACTCAACTCCAAGGCTAACACGGAGAGTGTAGGAGTGCAGGGGGCATGACAGACTGCCGAGCAGTCCAAATATCCACGCCCCTGCAAGTGCCTAAATCTGCAAATGTCAGCAGATATGAGTGAGTCCGCTCAAATGTGTATACCCCCAACACTACACTCCCCCACATTCAAAACCCCTGTACAAATGAAATAAAATGTAAAACAATTTTTTTTTATTATTCCCGATATAGCTGCCCATATTTGCGCGTGTGTGTGCGGGTGTGCCCATTGCTTAGCTACAGTTAGCAGTTTAGACATCGAAGAAGATAATAAACCACTTATATGCAAATTAAGCCAAATAGCAATAGTGTAGTGGTAAAGCCTTCGTACAAAGAGGAGGCATTCCCGGTTCGAGTCCCACCACTCCCCTTTCCATTTTCGGTAGGAAATCTGTGCATAAAAATAATTCCTGACATTTACCTTTTAAATTTTATTAAAATGCACTGAAATGGCCTATGTAGTAGTGAACAATATTTTAAATATATATAAGAATGTGAAATGGTCATGCATACTGATAAATTCATAAGTAATGTATCTTAAGCAGTGTGAAGCACTGCTAAGCGACGTTTATCAGCATTAAGCATATTTAAGTATAATTGCTCATAGCTTAGCAGTGCTTTAACTAGCGCAATAGCTTTGCGCGGAGCTGCGCATCGTGCCAACTAGCACAAACAAAACATGTTTGCGTGAAGCTGCACATCACGCCAACTAGCGCAACATCGGGCAACGTCGGGCAACGTCGGTAAATGTAGAGCAACGTTGGGCAGAGTTGAGCAAAGTCGGCTAAACACAGCCACACCCCTACCGGTCAGGCTAGTAGTAAAATAAAAAGCAATGACAGGCCTTGAACCCAGGATAGTGTGCACCATAATCACAGTACTGATCCACTAAGCCATGACAGCATTTGATGTTCATGGACTGTCAACACACATATACATATTAATCAAAGTTTACCCAGTGCTAAGCAGGTGTGCACTCAGCTTAGAATTTTCAAATCTGGCCAATCACAAATAAGTGCGGGAAATGAGGCATATTTAAGCTCCATAGGTGGGAATACTTGCCATAACTGGTTGTAGCTCCCATCTGCAGGCAGCAGTGGCTGGTGTCGGAGAGGGATCTCGCTTCCGAGCGCAACAGTGGGGCATTGAGGAGTCAAAAGGGATGGTTTGGCTCCTCGTCCATCATCATGATGCTAGACTCCTGCAGGGTCAGATCCAGGGCATGGAATACAAAGTGGAAGCCTGGAACCATCTCACACATTAACTCACCAGTGCCACAGGCGTCCCTCAGACTGGTAAGCAGGTCAGACACCACCATTCAGACCTGAAGAGACGCAAGCAGGACCAACTGAACCAATGGATACAGGAGGCCCGTGGGATGGAAAATGCCCCACTACTGTGTAGGTAGCCATGGAATGAAGTATGTAAAAATTGCTAGTGTAGTCGATAGTATGGATAGGTATATGTCTCAATATCACTTCATTTACTTCACAGCTGCAGGTGTCCATGCTGCGAATCAGCAAGCCTATGCAGATAGGCTGCTAAGGCTGCGCCACCAGGCAGGTTAGTAATTATTCTGCATGTATTGTTATATAAAATAAGTGAGAGAGCCTGACAAAAAGTGTCGTAGCCCAATAATAAAGGTATAATAAGGCTTGAATAACCTCTCTGCATGTACTGTTATGTAAAATAAGTGAGAGAGCTTGAAAAAGAGTGTTGTAACCCATTAATAAAGGTATAATAAGTCCTGAATTATTTCTCTGCATGTATTGTTATTTAAAATAAGTGAGAGAGCCTGAAAAAGTGTTGTAAACCATAAATGAAGGTATAATACATCTTGAATAAGATGTCTGCATGCACTGTACTATCAAATAAATGAGAGAGCCATTAGAAAAGTGTGTAATGTAATTAATAAAGGTATAACTTCTGTAGTGTGTCCGTGTCACTTTCTTCGAAATGTTGATGTACTCTTGCAGTATAGAAGTAGTATTGTTGTATTAAGCGCTGTCAACCCACACTTGGGTAGGCCCATAGAAAGTGGATGAAGGGAGTGCCAGTATCTGTTAAGCATATATACAGTCCTCAACTGTTGTTTCAAGGCTGGCATGTATAGGTAAATCTGGCACATGAGTAGCTTGTTATTGTGTTCACCAGAAATGTCAGTGTGCTGCTAGAAATGTAGGAGGCTGTTAAAATATAACTGATAATGTCACCTGAGCACATCCAGATATGTAGACATATAAATATAAATAAAATATATAAATACGTAGCAATAACATCTGCATCCTGGACAGTTCGTATGTCAGATACAGGTCAGGTATATAAGGAACTAGCAAAACACATTTCACAACTTAATGGACATTGCCTAGTGTAATAATACATGTAGGGGATATATACCTGCAGTCAATAGGAATGTAGTGTAAACTATAAGTACATATAAGTTGTTAATGGAGGTATCTTTTTACACCCTACTGTATGTGCATAAACAATGCAATTCCACACCTCAATGGGTATGTGTAATCTCAAAACATTTGTTGGGACATATGTCCTATTGGTTTATAAATATCTGCATTTACTTTGATGCATGTGCCCTGTTCAAGCACCACAATCTTGGTGGCCTGTTGCCACCAATCAATCATGCATGCTGTTGGAATGTCCACTGTTGTTCTATATATGCATGGGTTATGCTTGCTGTACAACTGTTGGAACTCTGGTGTGTTGGGTTAATGGGAATATTACTGTATGCTGTTGCAACTAATTTAGAATGCTGTTGGCTGTTACCAACCCATATTGTCATTAAATTCTCCTAAACACAGAACATATGGGAAGGCCGGTCCCAGTGGACCCACCTTTCCCACCTCAGCTGGCGATGGCACCTGGCACCAGCAGGTCCGGTGCCCAGCCCGGGACCTCCTCTTCCATTGGCCCTGTGCCACCTTCAGGTGGAAGTGCTGCAGGGGATGGGGCTCGCCCCCCCTGCAAGCGTGGCCGGAGGAGGGCCACCTATCACCCTCCGAACGGTCCGGGCTGTGGTGCGTAGGGAGATCGAGCGTTCAGTCGCTGATCCTCTACGTCAGCTCGAGGCAAGAGTGGCACAACTCACATGTGAGTCTGCCCCTCCTACACAGCCCCCAGCACAGCCACCCTCCGGGCTGTGAAGGTGCAGTGGTGACTGCCCATGGCTGGGGATCTCAGTTCCACTGTTGCCATCTTTGGGCTCATGGGCTTGCGATTTCCAAACATCCTTCCCCATCAATGGTGTTCACCCACCCCATGTGTCATATTCCGCCCCTGTATGCATCTTGTTTGTCTTGTCTATTTACCTCCCCAACCTACCTCCCAAAATATAGCTACTTCCCCTACCCCACATTCCACTCTCACCTGAAAAAAAAATGGGCAATCTGCTCCCACAAAATAATTACGTCCCATAAATAGCTGCCCATTTTGCACAAATGTCCGATGGACACACAAACTGAAATTCAATTGGCAGTACAACATACTTCGTTGTCCTCACCTCTCTCTCAGGGGTGGAAGGTTTCAAATATCCCTCCAAATTACTAGTATATGCACAGCTGTTGCTGTTAAAGAAATGGGTAGCTATGGACCTTCCCTACACCCGTCCTGCACATCCCTAGCTGTTTTCCCTACTGTCTTACCCTCTTTGTGCCCCTTTTTCACCACTTTCATATCACCCCATTTGCTTTTCTTTCAAAGAAATTAGCGCGAGGTTTAGCGGGAGTAAGCACTTTTAAGCAGTCGTTAGCGGGTTTGCGTGAGTGTGCACATGTGTGCGCTTAGCTAAGTATTGCTAAGTGTTACGCAAACCCGCGCAAACCCACTTACAACTGCTTAAAGTGCCTTAGTCAACCTGCATGTGAGGGCCCTTGTTCTGCTCATCAGCAAAATAAAACACCACTGTCAGTCTCGAACCCCAGACCTTGGGCACACTAAACTGCATGAAGTACCACTAAGCCACAGTAGATATATAGCAGGTTGTTGCTGAAATATATATATCATGCATCAGAATGAGTGAATGTAAAGGAAAGATAGGAATGCCATAACACAAAACCTGTTCTATAGAACTTTACCAGCAGTTGTTGTGGAATTGCATTACGTGACTGTCATAACAGAACCAGCCATTCTAGCAGTAAATAATGTTACAGCAGCACTTTACAACCCCCACACAGTATCATAGCAGGACAATCCCCACCCAAATGTACAAAATACCTGTGTGTTCAGGGTCCAGCAAGGATGTAGGTAGGCATACTCAGTATTGGAATTACCCAGTTTTCATGAGCATCCTGTGATAATGTCAACAAAATAAAAAGCACAAACTATGCAGAAGTGAGTACATTAATATCCACAGTATAGCAGTTCCCAAACAGTTCATGTGCCAAATGAAAACATCTCAATAACTACATATGTATGGCAGCTAATTGTATAAGTAGAAAAGAAACTACATACTCCCATGTATCTTGTGTTAGCATTTGTAGGGGAGAGTACAATTCTACACTGTCAACTGTGTACTGGAAGTGGCAACATTCAGGTCTGAGTACAACATTCAAATCACTGGCTACACCCCTAGCAACAGTTAGAAGAAGTATACCAACCTTCTGACTTACACAACGGTGTCCACAGCAAACAAGCATGGTCCCCACTTTGGAAGTCTGAAAGGGCTACGCCTACCTGACTTAGCAATTTATAGCACTGGGTTGCTATGACAGTGAGTACTGCAAGTACCACACAGCAGGCTGCATGCAATTGCCAAATGGTGGCCACCAATTGGTACAGAGGCCATCACATGCACATGTGCAGACACCTATAAAAGCAGTCTATACTTGCTGTCCACACATGCAATCATTTCATTGCAGGTACGGAGGGAGAGAGAAAGAGAGAGAGAGAGACACGCAGAAACAGACAACAGCTGCAGCAGAAATAAAGAAAAAGGATTCAAAGAAAATATATTGAAAGAAAAAGTAATATATTGAAAAAAAGATAACAAAAAGAATATATTGAAAACAAAATAATATACTGAAAATAAAAAAAAAATGATATTGAAAAAAATATATTGAAAAAAATATATTGAAAAAATATATTGAAAAATATATATTTAAAAAAAATATTGAAATAAAACATATATCGAACAAAAAATATATTGAAAAGTAAATAGTATATTGAAAAACAAATATACCTTGAAAAATTAATTCAAGATTTACAACAACAAATACGAACACATACAAAGAAAAGGTATGTAACAGCTATGTATTTACTGGAATGTAGTAGATGTTTATGAAGAGTACTCTACATAGTTTGAACCATCCATATGTGGCAGCAGTACGTATCAAGGCACAGATGCCCTGCATAACTACTGGCATGGAGAAATGAGTGTGTAGCTGTGTGCAGTGGGATGTGACTGTGACATATGTAGTTCAGCATTAAATGTCAAACATCTGATCCATGTTATCTGTGTTCTGTACAGTAGTGTGTACAATGTCTGTTTGGGGGAGTAGCCCATACGGCTATATAAACATGGATGTGACAGAGTGAGAAATGCATGACAGCCATATTAACATGTAGCTTAGTATTAGCAACAGCTGTACCAGGCTAGTATGCTAACCTAGCATTTGCAACTATATATACACCCTCTAATATTACTGTGTGCTCACATGTGACACCTGTTCATGTTGCAGCAAGGCCCAACAGGTCAGCCATGAGGTACACAAACTTACAAGAGTGTCTACCTTGTGTGTGTATGGCACACACATACGAAGAGATCTGTCTGTGTCAGATATATTAGCATCTGTACATGTGCATAGAGCAAGGGACATACTGCAACTGTTTGTGAAGGGTGGACATATATATGTTGTTAAAGGTTGTTATGTGCATATTTCTATGTAGGTTGTAGAGTGTGGCAAACAAGACAGCATACAGTGCTGGTATATGACATATGGTGGTTAAACATTGTGGGTATGATTCGTCAGGTCTGCAGTGTTGCAGCCAGTGAGGCCTGCTAAAGCTACATGGGCTGAGAACACCTTCAATGCATTTCGCACAACACTGTGCAATATTATGACATAACTGTATACCTCACAACCTTTGCATAATTGATATCCCCACCATGAAAGGTGGACTGTATATGTGCCTATATGTATCTCTATATGTACACCAATGGATGTTTATATGTATGTGTGTGTGTGTGTATATATATATATATATATATATATATATATATATATATATATATATATATATATATATATATATGTAGAGAGAGAGACAGGGTCATATTTACTGCAACAGATGCCTGGTGACAATGCCATGGACTCGCACTCAATGTTGACACTGCATTGGCATCCCTTCTTGCCAAAACTCTGTACCCATTAAGTACCACATAGGTGGTAGTCTACTTAACACCGAAGGTGTGATAAGAGACCATGGGACACAGGTGGACAGTAGTCTCCCCTCTGATGATCACAGTACCACACTAGTCATGTCATCTGTCTACATGGCACACGTCATCACAAAAGGTGTTTCATCCAGGGATATATAGGTCAGTGTTCCCCTCTACTCATCACACATAAAGCCCATTATAGAGTACAATGCCCCATGTGGTATGCACCTCACAAGACATCTACAGCAACTGGAAACAACACAGACATACCTCACAAAGAGTAATACTGGCCTCAAACAGATGCCCTATGCAGACCGTCTCACAAACCCACAACTAGACTTTGTCATATACCGTCTACCCAGAGGTGACCTCTGCCTAACATGCTAAGCTATGTCAAACCCAGAGCTGTTGGACATGCTCCACGTTAACAGATCACAGTCTCTACGAGCTACACGCTCTAGGGACCCAAACCTTTTGACCACAATAAACAGCACATGCTGGAGGTATAGATTCCTATCTCAGATACATCCCATACTCTGGAACAAACCAACTATCCATAGCAAACAAAGCTCCTAATTAGCAGTCGTCATAAATAATCCTGAAGATTGTATGGGAGATAGTGAATACACCCAGGCAATCACCTCTGAGTCTCTGCTTGACAGGGCCATGTGAAATGTAATTACCTGTGTGTCAAAGGCCAGGATAGCGTATGGCTAGACTTCTATAGGCCCTAGGGCCAATAGCCTCTTACCTACATATGAAGTGATACACACCCACATGTACTTGTTGCAATAATTGTTATGTGAGGTTGACTGAGTGTGATGGTGAATGTGTTGGTGAATGTGTCAGTGTTTGGTATATGTGTGATAGCTTAGTGGGAAACTGTTTCTGTCATGGCATTATGTGTCCTAGCTGTGATCCCAACAAAAGATGTGTATGCAATTCCTAGGCAGAAAAAGCAGTATGCCATATGGTCTGACGTAGTCCCTTGTTGTAGATTGGGCTGTCCCATTGTAGGCTAAAGCAGTACATGTATGCTTATTGAGTGTTACTGCTGGTGAATACAACTCCTGTATGAACTGTAGTACTACCTGAAGCTGTATGCCTAAACAGCACAGTATGGTGTACGTCCACATTTATTGGAACCACTGTTTTGTGTGTTCCCTGTAGTCCTCACAGATTACATACCTCAGGCATAAGGTCTTGTAACTACTGGCACACAGTACTGTAGGGTACACAGGTAAAGGTCACCTGGGTTGCCATACCTTTGTGTCTGGTATGTACGTCTGATGTGTGTGTGGGTATGCCTGTACCATGGCCTCGGTCATATGTGTGTTACAGGATATAACTGCATATCTAGCAACATGTATAGTCTAGTACAGCAGTATACCACCTATATTAATGAATGTGCACATATGTTAGGCAGGGGTCTGCCATCAACGACTAGTGTGGTATACTGGTAATACTGTCACTGGACTTTACAATCATTGCAATGGATTACATATTTCCTGATGCATTAGCATGATATATACCTCCTGTGGCTAGGTGGTGCATTGTGTTGCATACAGTGTGCCATGTACTGTTGTATAGTCTTACATACTGTTTTAACTTTGTTGCTGTGCAAAACATGGTTTGATATATAGAGTGTGCCAGGCACTGTCAGGCAGTTGTGGGTTGAGAACTGATATGTGGTATTGAAAATGTGTATCTTCTGACAGACAATACGTTGCTATATATAGCAGTTAATTGATATCTGTACTTTAGAATGTTACATGTGCCACATGACTTGCTCACACATATTTTTTCATTGTCTTCCAGGGTAATGTCCCACCATCATAATCCCGCCTATAGCACGGCAGAGGAAGAACAGATCACAGTGAGCCTGGTGCAGCACTATGCCCTGCTGTTCTCCAGAACCAGCCAAGACCAGTATGAGTGGACTGCACTGTGGCAAGATCTTGTCCATAGGGTAAATGACATAGGCATGCATAACCGGACATATGAGCAGGTATGCCATCACTGCAGTGATTTAATTAGACATGTCTGGCAGCATGCGTCTGATATCCGCAGACAACAGCTTGCCACAGGTGGGGGGTAGCCATCCATCCCCCTTCACCAGAGTGGAGGAGCTGCTCCTGAGCCAGGTGGCTCCTGGCCAACAACAACCACAACAAGTAACATGTATCATCATGGAGGCCAGAGCCACCCAGCAAGTTGACATGGAACGTGCAGGTAACATGGCATAGCTGTAGACTACTGTTACCTCTATTTGTAGAGCATGCTTATGTGAGATGTGTACTGTGTAGTTAGATGATGTGGTGCCTAGTGTTGTGCAATACTAATAATTAGGAATATAATCTGTAGGCCTGTGACTGTCAACCGTTGTACTACTGTAAGATTGCAAACACACAGTAGCAATGCCACAGTTGTTGCCACTTACAAAGTGTCTTATATCCTTGTAGGTCCCTCTGGTGTGACAGTAAGGCAGCAGACCCATGCTGGTGAGTGTGTTCTACCTATAACATTGCTAATTAAATGTGCATGTCATAGGTGAGGTGTAGGCTATGTACACGTAACACACCTATGCATAATGCATGCTGTGCATGTTTGCTGTGAGACTATGTACATCCTAGTAACATGGGTAGCTGCCTAAAACACATACAATACACAGAGCATCCCACACAATTGTGGCAACACTGTAGTGAACATTGGATAGGCAGACTCGATACACATGCACACAACATACACAACTTTGTCTTATGTAGTACACATTAACATGCTACACATGGCGTATTCAGACACCTGCTGTAAGGTCACACTACAGTATCCCAAACTTCATCCACACAGCACACATAATATAACTGAGGGGTAGATGCCTCACATGTGGCTGTGCGACACTGTTCAACACATAACACATTCATGTTAGGCAATGCCCCCTATTGGGCACCTTACAAACCCATGTAACAACTGGCTGTGAAATGGTGAATGTAGCCATGGTACTGCAGTTCAGATACAGCATGCTATGTGCCGGTCTGGCACACATTAGTAGCCTACAGTGACCACATGATGCTGCATGATGATGGCTCATGGTACTACACCCTATCCAGTTACAGTGGTCACAGTACTACACATATCATGAATTGCTATGCACCTCAGTGTTGTGTGTGTGCAAACATATGCACCTATACACAATATGCAAGGAAATCACCATTTGTACAAAGTGACACACATATGTCTTGTAATGCTATTGAGTGTATAGGTCACATGACACACATTGTGTATGTGTGATGTTTCATGTTGCAGTTGTGTGGTAGCATGCCATGTCATGGCTGGCACTGGCATGTCCACAATATGTCCTACACTCACCATAACCACTGTACAATGGCTATGTTGAACAATGGTATTCCATCAGGTATACATGCACCACACATCCTGTGTGTATACATAGCATGCATGTGCTAAAGCAGTGTCCACAATTATCTGCTAAAGACACATATGCTCTAATCAGAAATGGATATCTATGTGACACACTGATACACATCCAGCCATGGTATGTATACCTGTGACTGATGGCACACAGGACATTGCAGAGCTTTTAATACCTGCACAGCAATGTTGTGTCCATGTGCACATTGCATTCCAGGGTGAGGCTATTCACTGAACAAAACGCACATGCATCAAAGCCATGTACACTGTTATTTGCAAGGGCTGTCTACACTCACACTGCATGTTGTTGAGCAACACACGTCCTGCATGCTGTCACATTTGATATAAATGTTTGACTTGTGATACTGTACCCCACCATCACACGCTATTGGGTATGTTCGGGATTGCTGGTGGTGTGTGTGTGTGTGTGTGTGTGTGTGTGTGTGTGTGTGTGTGCGCGTGTCTGTTTTAGTGAGGAATGTATTTGTGTGCATGTGTGCATGTGTTCATGTGTGCATGTGTTCATGTGTGCATGCGTGCATGTGCGCATGTGTTTGTGTGTCCATGTGTTCATGTGTTCATGTGTTAATGTGTGCATATGTTCGTGTGTTTGTGTGTTCATGTGTGCATGTGTGCATGTGTTCATGTGTGCATGTGTGCATGTGTCCATGTGTTCATGTGTGCATGTGTGCATGTGTCCATGTGTTCATGTGTGTTCGTGTTCATGTGTGCATGTGTTCATGTGTGCATGTGTCCATGCGTTCATGTGTTCATGTGTGCATGTGTGCCGACATCATGTACAGGTCGTAATGTGTGTTTCCTGTCTTCCTCTCACAGGTGCTGATTTTGCGCTGGTTCAATGCAGCAGAGAAACTGATGTCACTGAGCATAATAGTGATAATGATGATAGGTGTGTTGAGGCACAGGCATGTTTGCCAGGGTCTGTCGTTGGGCCAACAGTCGACAGTACACAAGTGTCCACCCCATCCATGCACAGTCATACTGCCAATACATCCATCACCAATGCCCTTAGCAGAGGGATAGCGTACAGTCGGCATTGGCCAGGACAGTGTGGTATCCATGGCACATGCATCCCGACACAGCAGCCATACCCAGATGTCTGGAAGGGTACCACAAAGGCAGATGTCCAGGGGTTCTCATCAGAGCACTGCTGCTCATCATGCCACTGGCAGACGTGCCACAGGTCTTACAACCTCACGCATGTTCCAGGCTGTCATGGAGGCACAGGCACATATGGAATGGTACACCAGACAGGGACTAAGGGCACAGAGGGCACATACCACCGTAATAGACAGTATCCGTGACCTAGCTGGTGCCAGCCGTAATTACACTGAGGTCACTGATAGATGTTGGGGAGAGACATTAGATGTCCTCCACAATGTCATGTCCATGTGTCAGGACAGTGTGGGACAGCTGAGTCATCGACGTGGACATATGCCAGCAACATCAGCAGCTGGGAGTCGCTGCAGATGTCCCTCAAGCCACAGCTGCTCCCGTAGCCAGTACCAGCCTCAGCAATGTTGGGGGTGGGCTGTCCATAGAACGTCCTAGAAGATCACGTGCACATGGCTCTGGACAGTCCCAGCAGGGACCTGGGTCCAGTGTACATCCATCTACCTCTGGGGATAGTACCCAGTCTGGCTTAGTACCTGATAGTGTCAGTAGCACCCCTGCCAGGCACAGGTACCGTATCAGTGGCCAGAGATGGTGATCTGTAAAGCCTCACAGGTACAGTCTGTGGCTGTCCCACAAATACCCGTATATGGCAGCCACATGGTGGAACTGTGTGCATGCAGACACACAGACACATAATCCAGACACCTAGGGCTAACACATACCCACACACATGACATCAACATTAGCCCATACCAGTATTCTTGCCCCTCACACACACACACACACACACACACACACACACACACACACACACACACACACATATACATGTCGATTGGATGGCTCACTGTAGGCCTCTGGCAAACCAACAACACACCCTATGCATATGATGAAACCTGTGTCACCTCCTGTCATCTGTAACATCGATGCAGGAACAAAATACCATGGTGCTGATGCACAAGGTGTCTTTATAGCAGTATAGCAATGTTAGCATGTTGTCAGCAGTAGAGAGTAATGATATGCTTGAAGGTGTAGCTGAGCAGGCATGATGCATTAAAGCTATGATTGTCATTGTAGTGTTGTTTACACCAGTGTTAGTTCCAATTGTATACTGTCCGCCCACGTGCCACTTGGCTGATGTGTGCAGTATTGGCAGCATGTGTTAGAGAGTGGACAGTATGTGTGGGATGTGTGTAGCACAGATTTGTAAGTGCACAGTTGTAAAAATGGTGGAGGTGCACTGTCTGCATGTACGTGCATAGTGGACACATGGGCAGGGTGACATGCTCTGTATTACACAGTAACACTCCATAGTTTCTATTAGTGGCCAGTATGCATTGTACTACACACATTTCGGAACCTGACTACACATGTGTGTATGACATGGTTTGACACTGTGCTGTGGGTGATACTGTTACTATCTGTCATTGTTTTGCATTCTAGTAGTATACATGACATCAACAGCCTGACCATAACCAATCATTAGATGATGTCTTGACAACTGACACACAGATGTAGAACACACAGCAACATTTGGATCCTTCAGGTACTATACTATGCCACTAACCAGTGGTATTCACCTGCACCCATTACTGAGACCACTCCTGTTTGGCATATGGCTCTCTTAGGTACAAGCAATCACAGTAGGGATATGTCTGTCCATGTGTGCTAATGCATACTGTGGCCTATACTGCATTCTCCAGGTGACACACACATCCTCCACAAGGGTATCATACAGACAGATACCTGTTGTCAAACCCATGCTGTAAAGCTATAAGCCAAACTAAGCATAGTCATCCACCTTTACGGAACATATCATCCCCACAGTACCACATAGGTAGCAGCCACCAACATGATGAACAGGTACCGATGTGTACATGCAACCAAGTGTTATGTAATCTCTCCTTTGATATTCACATTTTGAAAGGTATTTTGAAATCCCTCGGTGGATCACATAAGCAATAAGGGGTCTGCATGCATATCCACAAAGGTTGTTGCACACCTGTAATGAAAGTCATCATTGACAGACTTTGCTGCGTTTGAACAGGTCTGACATATACCTCGGCCATAAACCCTCACTCACACATTTCAATAGAAACCGTAATGAGTGTGTGTGACATGGATGACCTAGGCCAGGGATCACTGCAGTGGCTGGCCTTGTCACAAGCATACAGATGTGACCTAAGGTCTGGGAAGCAGCAGCACAGTCTGGCAAAGATGACAGCTATGTTTTTGTAGAAAGCAGGGTTCCCACACATACAATAATTGAGGTAACATGTATGTATATGTATTTGCCACACAGCTAGCTCACATGTGCAATGCATACTGATATGTCATACAGTAGTAAAAGCAAAATCCACAACACATTGACCAACAGTGTCACACACACTCACCAAGTGCAGGATTCAAACCCCCACCTAACTACTTCATGATACTTGAGGAGTACGCATTAACACAACGCGCTATACACATTACTTGGAGTTCTCTTTTCCACAGGTATATTTGTAGGATGGTGACATCATCAGACTTGACAAAGATTAGTTTACCACTTTTAAGGTGTTTTACTACTGTCCTAAAAGGTTGCTCCTTCCCAAGGAGACCACACACACACTTGTCAAGTGTAGGATTCAAACCACTACCTAACTACTTTATGATACTACAGAAGTACGCATGTACATGCTGCGCTATACACATTACTGTGAGTTATCCTTTCCACAGGTATATTTGTAGGATGGTGACATCATCAGACTATACAAAGTGGGTTAAATTAGGTGACATTAGGTGGGCTACATTGAAGGAATGTTTAAACACTTTGGCCATGTGATCATCAAAGGGGAGTTTACTATCTACCTGTGTCCCCAGGGCCATAATGACTTTCTCCGTACATACTGGATTACCACCTATGTGGTAATTTGTGTGCACTTTGTTTTACCCAAAGGGGATGACTATGCATTCTTTGGCATTCAGCTTGAGGGCATTGTTTTGACACCAGGTATCTGTCTCTGTAAGACACTTCTTGAGGATGTCTGTGTCATCCATACAGTTGATTATGGACCACAGTTACCATTCATCTGCAAACCTGTTCAGCCATACACCTCCCTTGCTTGCCTGTACCTCTGAGCAGTATCTACTGAACAGGTGGGGTCCCAGGACCAAGACCTATGGGATGCCATTTGTGACTGGCTTAGAGTTGGACATGGCACCCGCAACTCTGAACATGTGTGTTTGATCTGTGAGCCACTTGGCCACCCATCCTGTGACATAGCTGTTAATGTTCAAGCTGGTACGCTTGTCCATGATGACAGAGTGGGGAATGGTGTAGAAAGTCCTTCGTGAGTTCCAGGTGGGCTGTGTGGACTACTTTCACCTCCATCTATGTCCTTGGTAACTGTTTGAAATAAGTTAACTAGGTTTAGGAGCCAGGATCTGCCTTTAACAAGGCAATGTTGTGTAGAGTCCAGTGTCTGGAGGTCTCCAATGTCTCAGTTTATGGGTTCCATGACAATTTGCTCAATAGCTCTGTAGACCAGGCTGAGTAGACATATTGGGCAATGGTTTCCAGGTTCTGTTGTGGCACCTCCTTTGTGGAGCTGGATGACTGTTAGTGTATGCCATTCTTTGGGTACATAGCCTGTGGTACGCTCGTGTCTGGACAGTGAATGTAGGTGAGGGTGTAGTTCCTTATGGGCCTAGTGTAAGACGCAGCCTGGGACACCATCCAGTCACATTGATGCTGTGTTCTTAGCTTTGGTGAGGGCTGTCTTTACCTGCATGTCCATGACGTCTGGGGCTCTGCATCCTTCTGTGATGGACACAGGCCCTTTTGGGGGTGATGGGAGGGAGTTTACACTGAACTTGTCCCCCTGGATGTGGGCAATGAAAGTTGGTTTGGTGTATTTCTTTCCTTTTTTCAGTAACTGACAGCATATTTGGAAGTTGACACCTACATGTCTGGTATAGCTACCGAAGGCTTTGTGGTTGTTATTCTTACATTCCTTGGCTATTTGTCTTTAGAAACTGTCCTTGGATTATTTTATGAATGATCATTGTTTCTTCCTGATAATGATCAGTGATGCCTTTCCTTTAGTGAAGTTGGCTCTATCATGTGTTCATTTCCTCCTTCTGTTGTCTAGCTTATTTATGGCCAACTACCACCTGATTGTTGTCCTATTTTTGGAGGAGTGCATCTTGATTTTATTTGTGATGTCATTCCATGCATCCCTGTAGATGCTCATAGGATGCACTTGTAAATGATTCTGCAGATTGCATACCATTATCCTATAGCAAGAGGTCTTTGGAACATTCCACTTTGGTCTTGGGAAGTGTGCAGTTTGCTTTTGCAAATGTCTTCACAGTGGTTTCATTGACTGGGTTGGGGGGGGGGGATGTGGATGTCCAGTGTGATTACTTAATGATCTGATATTACCAGCGAGGGGTTTATCTCTGTTGTGGAACACTGGTACCCCATGTTGGTGATGATCATGTCCAGTATGTCGTCACCTCTGGTGGGCATGGTGACCAGCTGTTCCAGGGTGTTAGAGTTTTTAAACTCTAGGAAACATTGGGCAAAGGACGTTGTACATGACTAATTCCACCACTCAATGTTTGGGTAGTTGTAATCTCCTCATATAATGGTGTTTGATAGGACCTTTATATTTTCCACTGTTCTCCGGAATACTGAGTGAGGTTCCTGAGACAAGGTACGTGATCTGTAGCAGGCTACAATCTGATGGGCAGCTTTGCCCAATGTTAATTGCACTTGCATGGTCTCCAAGACCTCATGCTGTGCCACTAACCTGAAGGTGTGGGTATCCATAAGGTAAATGGGTACACCCCTTCCTTTTGTATTTCACTCGTGGTTTTGGGTCCAAAGGTCAGAGAGATTGTGAGTGTTTTACGTGGAGCATATCCAACAGCTCTGTGTTTGACATAGCTTTGTATGTTAGGCAGTGAACACCTCTGAGTAGGCGATATGCAAGGGAGTATGGATGGAGCATTTTGAGATGGTCTGTGTATGGCATGTATTTCAGGTCGCTAATGCTCTTTGTGAGGTATTGCTGCTGGCTTTCCAGTTGTTGTAGTTGTCTTGTGAGGTACATAGCAACAGTGGCGTTGTACTCTTATTATAGTTCTAGCGAGTGATGAGTAGAGGGGAACAATGTCCTCTTCTATTCTGCATGAGACACATTTTGTGATGAGGTGTGCCACATAGGAGGGTTTCCTGACTACTGTGGGAATGTGATTATTACAGTTGTATCCACTGTCCACCTGTGACCCAAAGTCTGTTGTCACACTATCAGTGTGAAGTATACTATCACCTACGTTGTAGTTCTTGGCTACAGAGTTTTTAACAAAGGGGATGACAATGCACCTTTTGGCATTGAGCTAGAGCCCATGGCTTTGACAACAGCCGTCTGTCTCAGTGAGGCCCTTTTGTAGGATGTCCACATCTTTAGTGTTTACAATTATGGCTCCTAGTTTGCAGTCATCTGGAAACTTCAGCAGCCACAGACCTTCCATGTTAATGTTTACTTCAGGGAAGTAGAGCACAGCCTGGGAAGTTATGTGGTCCCATGGCTGCTGTGATACTGTCTTTGGAGAGTGTTTTTTACCTGTGCAGCCATGATGACAGCAACTTTGCAGTCTTCCATTATAGAGATGTGCTCTTTCATGGGTGAGAGGGGGGTAAAGTTAACACTGATCCTATCTGCCATGTTGTTGGCAATATCAGTTGGCTCTGTACATTTAGTGCCATTGAGCTGTAACTTAGAACAGATCTGAGTGTAACCATGACATGGACCTGTCTGTTGGGCAGAGATCTCCTGAGTAGACAGTATGCAACAGAGTACAGATTGGGTTACATTCAGTCTTGTTGCATGGGGCAACTATTTGAGGCCAGTTAAGGTACTTTTCTTGTTAAGGTACTTCATTGGTCTTTCTAGCTGCTGAACGTGCCTAGTCAGATTCATCGCAAGTGTGTTGTGGTACTCTCTGACAGGTCTGATGACTGCTGGGTAGTGGGATCCTCCTTTGACCTACATGCACAGACCCTGGTAGTTTGAGTCAACAGATAGCATGATTTTCCAACCACTTTGTGAATGTGTTTCTGGAAGTAGAGATGACTATCCACATTTGTCCATAGATCCAGTGGCAGCTGGTGACTTCAAATCACAGGGGGGCTGCAGGAGACACTGAATGGGCGGGGTCAAATGGAAGGGGTGTGGTCAACCATAAAGGGGAGGAGCTATGCACAAAACCACAAAAAAACTAACTTTAATTAAATACGCTGCCCTGGGTGGCAAACCATCATTATGAAAGTCCAATCAAGACAAAAATAAGTGTAGAAGAATAAAAATATTTCAATGCATTGGCTGCATGACAGCTTACTTAATATCTAGATGGAAACAAAAGGTTGTGAGGCATGAAATATAAATTACTTTTTAAATACATTACTGGAATGCCAGTCAAAATCAAGTATAAGAAAAACCAGAAGCACTCAACTCAAACTACTTCTCCTTGCACTGCAGTTCTAATTATAATATATTCAGCTTTATTAAAGTACCAAGCAACATGCTGAAAGTAGAAATCTATGTGATGCCCCCACTTGTAAAAATGTTTCTTATCCAAAAAGACCTGCTGCCTGACAACGCTTCATGGGGAAAACATGATAAAAGTAAAAATGAAAAGCAAACAAGAAACAAGCTCAAGATACATTGCTTAAAGGATTACTGTACAGGTTATGGACCACACATGATTGGCATTCTGTTTAGTTTACGGGTAAAGCCTGTAGAGATGACTGGAAGTCTCCAACAAGTGTAATGAGCTTTTAAAATAATGGAATCCTGTCCTTTAATACCCAAGGCTTATACATTATCTAGTCAAGTATTCTCTGCATGGCAACAACAGAAAGGCTTTCAATGTTGGCAATTCTTTAACAGTATGCTTATTAAAGCTTACTTGCATCTTACGATGTCAGACAAGCTTACCTTATGGTCATTAAAGCATTGCTACTTAAACACAGAGCAACAGGCACTTTGAGTAATAAGCATAAATCAACAGTACAAAAATATGACTGAAACCAGACCATTCTGCAAAATCAAGGACAGATGAAAAGCCACTGTAGTACTTATGCAGTGTGTCCTCCCATCCAAGGTAGATACCACTACTCCTTGCCTTGCTTGGACACATCCAGAGTCACTACATGGGGGAGTGGGGTGCAACAAGCATGTCACAATTTGAAATCTCTCTGGCTGACTGTGATGGCCCTGACACATTTGTCATACCTCTCAACTTCAAGAGCAAGAAATCTGGACAAAGCCATACACAGAAGTGGGACAAAGGCACAACAAGAAGGACAATTTTTAAATATTGCTCTAATAAACTTAGAAAGATAATAGAATAGGTCTTGCATTAGTATGAATTTTCTGAAGGGTATAAAATCTGAAACTCAAATGTCTGTCATTTTCTAACTTCAGTCTTTAATGATTTGTCACTAATTTGCCAAAAAACACAATTTTATGAAAAATGGACCAAAAATGTGATGCAAAAATATAAAATAGACACACAATACAGCTTCTACCTGTCAAAGAAGGGACACTTTAATATTAGTACTGCTACCTTGAGCAGCTGACAAAATAAAAGAATCTACATGCATTTCAAGTAATCTATAACTTTGATTATTACAGTTATTTCTTAATTGTAAACCCTCCATGTTTTCTTCCAAAATTGCTATTTTATGGAGGGATTATTAGGGGAAGAGCAACATTTTGAGCCAAAAATTGGGGACAGTTGAGAGGTTGGCTATGCCTAATTCTATAAAGCAATTTATTTGCATGTACCTCTCAACCTGTTAATGCAGTAAATCTGAACAAGGCCAAATATATTGGGGCACATATAAACAGTACTAAAAATTGCTCTTGTATAAATTGAGACAGTTGATAGAACGGCTCTTACTTTAACATGCATTTTATGAAGGTTATGAAGTCTGAAACTTATTATTTAGTGACTTCTGGCAAATCATTTAGGAATTAAAACTACAAATTTTATGAACAACAAACCAAAAATAAGAAGCAAAAATCTATTCATTCTTTGAAAATCTGGACAGTTGGGAGGTATAGTTCAGCTGGGCCTGTCTGAGTTTGCTGCCCTTCCCCTGACAAAATAATGGTTGAACTGGAGCCTCTGCAGCCATTCCAATTAACCATTACTTGGCTATTTCACTCCATTTACCATAAACACTAATGTGCATACTGCTTTACTTCAATGATTGGACTTCATTTGAAAGTTTTATTTTGTATTTTACAGCACAAACATTAAGTAATCTGTTAAACAAAGCAATGCAGTCTCACAATGAAAACTTAGCATTAAAACTTCTCTGCCCTTGAAACTCACATTCATTGAAACAGCATTGAAACCCACATTCAAAGAAAATACATTTTGCCAGTGGCAGATAAAGATTAATTTTGGGCTGTTTTCAATCATAGGCCCCTTGCATATGAAACATACATGTGCTCTTTGATACACCTTCCTCATTGTACTAAAAATTATATTCCTTGTACAATACAGTACACTTGTTAGAGGGTGTTTTAAATTTGTTTTGAACATTTTTCCAGTAAGCAATGAAACAAAACATATGCACCCATAATGGCAAAACTGCCCAGTTGAGAACATTTATCATAAAAAGTCTACTCAGACTTCCACAGTCCACCATTATTAGTAAATATACACAATTCTACAGTCCACCATTATTAGTAAATATGCACAATTCCACAGTCCACCATTATTAGTAAATATGCACAATTCTACAGTCCACCATTATCAGTAAATATGCACAATTCTACAGTGCACCTTTATCAGTAAATATGCACAATTCTACAGTCCATATTCAGTGAATTCAGTTCTTGCCATAGCTGTCAACCTTAGCACAAAACCTGGACGAAGCCAATAATGGGGAATACAGTCCCAAAAATAGGGACAAATTTAAAATATTCATCTTATAAACTTAGAAAATTGCTAGAAAAAAGGTTGTGCTACTATGTATTCTGAAGAACATGAAGTTTGAAATTCAAATGCCGGTCAATTCTACTGCGGACAGAACAAAACAATTTTCAGCAGAGACGAGGGATTAATACTGCAGACACGTCTTTGTAAAATGGCAGGGCATCAGAGCAAATCCACACAAACACAGGCAGGAGATGCAGACTCCAAACAGAAGCCACCCCAACCAAGAATCAAACCAGAAAACCTATAGCTGTGAGGCAACAATACTACCACCGCACCATCAATTATGCAAGGAATTAAACATTCAGAAACCTGAAGTCTGAAATTCAAATGCCTGTCAATTTTACTGCGGACAGAACAAAACCAATTTTCAGCAGGGATTAAAACTGCAGACACGTCTTTGTAAAATGGCAGGGCACCAGAGCAAATCCACACAAACACATGGAGGAGATGCAGACTCACACAGAAGCCACCCCAACCAAGAATCAAACCAGAAAACCTATAGCTGTGAGGCAACAATACTACCACTGCACCATCAAATCTGCAAGGAATTAAACATTCAGAAACCTGAAGTCTGAAATTCAAATGCCTGTCAATTTTACTGCGGACAGAACAAAACAATTTTCAGCAGAGATGCGGGGATTAATACTGCAGACACGTCTTTGCAAAATGGCAGGGCACCAGAGCAAATCCACACAAATACAGGGGGGAGATGCAGACAGAAGCCACCCCAACCAAGAATCATACCAGAAAACCTATAGTTGTGAGGTAACAATACTATCACTGCACCATCAATTATACAAGGACTTAAACATTCAGAAACCTGAAGTCTGAAATTCAAATGCCTGTCAATTTTACTGCGGACAGAACAAAAACAATTTTCAGCAGAGACGCAGGGATTAAAACTGCAGACACATCTTTGTAAAATGGCAGGGCACCAGAGCAAATCCACACAAACACAGGCAGGAGATGCAGACTCCAAACAGAAGCCACCCAAACCAAGAATCAAACCAGAAAACCTATAGATGTGAGGCAACAATACTACCACCGCAATATCAATTATGCAAGGAATTAAACATTCAGAAACCTGAAGTCTGAAATTCAAATGCCTGTCAATTTTACTGCGGACAGAACAAAACCAATTTTCAGCAGGGATTAAAACTGCAGACACGTCTTTGTAAAATGGCAGGGCACCAGAGCAAATCCACACAAACACATGGAGGAGATGCAGACTCCACACAGAAGCCACCCCAACCAAGAATCAAACCAGAAAACCTATAGTTGTGAGGCAACAATACTACCACTGCACCATCAAATCTGCAAGGAATTAAACATTCAGAAACCTGAAGTCTGAAATTCAAATGCCTGTCAATTTTACTGCGGACAGAACAAAAACAATTTTCAAAGTCTGAAATTCAAATGCCTGTCAATTTTACTGCGGACAGAACAAAAACAATTTTCAGCAGAGACGCAGGGATTAAAACTGCAGACACATCTTTGTAAAATGGCAGGGCACCAGAGCAAATCCACACAAACACAGGCAGGAGATGCAGACTCCAAACAGAAGCCACCCCAACCAAGAATCAAACCAGAAAACCTATAGCTGTGAGGCAACAATACTACCACCGCACCATCAATTATGCAAGGAATTAAACATTCAGAAACCTGAAGTCTGAAATTCAAATGCCTGTCAATTTTACTGCGGACAGAACAAAACCAATTTTCAGCAGGGATTAAAACTGCAGACACGTCTTTGTAAAATGGCAGGGCACCAGAGCAAATCCACACAAACACATGGAGGAGATGCAGACTCACACAGAAGCCACCCCAACCAAGAATCAAACCAGAAAACCTATAGCTGTGAGGCAACAATACTACCACTGCACCATCAAATCTGCAAGGAATTAAACATTCAGAAACCTGAAGTCTGAAATTCAAATGCCTGTCAATTTTACTGCGGACAGAACAAAACAATTTTCAGCAGAGATGCAGGGATTAATACTGCAGACACGTCTTTGTAAAATGGCAGGGCACCAGAGCAAATCCACACAAATACAGGGAGGAGATGCAGACAGAAGCCACCCCAACCAAGAATCAAACCAGAAAACCTATAGTTGTGAGGTAACAATACTATCACTGCACCATCAATTATACAAGGAGTTAAACATTCAGAAACCTGAAGTCTGAAATTCAAATGCCTGTCAATTTTACTGCGGACAGAACAAAACAATTTTCAGCAGAGACGAGGGATTAAAACTGCAGACACATCTTTGTAAAATGGCAGGGCACCAGAGCAAATCCACACAAACACAGGCAGGAGATGCAGACTCCAAACAGAAGCCACCCCAACCAAGAATCAAACCAGAAAACCTATAGCTGTGAGGCAACAATACTACCACCGCACCATCAATTATGCAAGGAATTAAACATTCAGAAACCTGAAGTCTGAAATTCAAATGCCTGTCAATTTTACTGCGGACAGAACAAAACCAATTTTCAGCAGGGATTAAAACTGCAGACACGTCTTTGTAAAATGGCAGGGCACCAGAGCAAATCCACACAAACACATGGAGGAGATGCAGACTCCACACAGAAGCCACCCCAACCAAGAATCAAACCAGAAAACCTATAGCTGTGAGGCAACAATACTACCACTGCACCATCAAATACGCAAGGAATTAAACATTCAGAAACCCTTAAGTCTGAAATTCAAATGCCTATCAATTTTATTTAACATTTTTAATCAGGACAGTCTGACTTGGAACAAATAAACAAATTTTCAGCAGAGGCCCAGGAAGAAATAATGCAGACATGTCTTTGTAACATGGGAGGCACAAAAGCAAACCCACACAAACACAGGGAGAAGATACAGACCCCACAAAGAAGGAACCCCAGCCAAGAATCAAACCCAAGAACCTGCAGCTGTGAGGCAACAATGCTACTACTACACCATCAAATATCAAGCATTGCAACATTTACAAACCACAGATATTATGAGGAACAGATCAGATCGAATATGAGGTAAAAATCTGAATTTTTTTTACAAATGGTGGTGGGTAGGGAACTCAAGTCTTTAACACCTGCATACAGGGTACAGGGTTCAAGCCTGAGGCATTCCCTACCACACCACCATAAGCACCTGGGGCATTTTCACACACACACACACACTCTCTCTCTCTCCAGTAAAGCACAAGCACCATACACAAACTCCAATAAAGCACAAGCACCATACACAAACTCCAGTAAAGCACCATACACAAATAAAAAGAAAAAGCACAAACTCAAGCACCATACACAAATAAAAAGCACAAACTCAATAAAAATAAACATTGTAAATTAAAAGGCACCTTACCTGAATGAATACATCCAGAGTTAACGCCCGTACATACATCCTTCCCGCGCAATACTGAAGACCCGCGAGATCCCAATGCTCCTTCCGGCCTTGACGAGATCCCTAAGGCTCTGTCCCAGTCCCTGCTGCTCTTGCAGTCCGGATCTGTGCACTGTAAAGTGCACAGATCTTGTGTCCCCATGGGACCTGTCTGTTGGGCCCTGAGCAGACAGCATGCAACAGACCGATTGGGTTACATTCGGTCCATGCAAGTATTTTTAAAATATTTTTTTTTTTTTCATTTTTCTTTCTTTTTTTTTTGAGGGGCTGCAGTAGAGATGACTATCCACATTTGTCCATAGATCCCTTATTATCACATCTGTATTTAGCCTAGGTGTGTGAGCATGCCCAGTATGACCTTTCAGTATGTTGTTGCCTGACATTTGCTTCGTTTCTTTAAGTGTGTGAGCATGCCTAGTATGACCTTTCAGTGTGATGCTGAATGAAATCCACTACATTTGTTGGAGTGTGTGAGCACGCCCGGTATAGACATTAATACTATATGTGTATGGAAAATCAAGTTGTATTTTTACAGCAGGGCTCACCTTTGTGTCATAGCTCAACAGGGATCATGCTGCGCCTGCAGGGCTTCCATGAGACACTTTGTATAGACTTATCAACATTTCTACATACAGGGGGGACAGCTATTCTTTGTGCATTTCTACCCGGGGGCATACTGTGGGTGTACATAGGATGTGGGTTTCACCTGACACTTATATACATTTGCTATGCCTGCACTGCTATGTACAGGACACCATTTCAGTCTGTACTGTTGCCTATGGTACTGGCTTGAGGCATACTACTGTACTACAGATCTTAGCATCCAATGTCACGTATATTAGCTTGCGACTTCATAGCCTACACAACCCACATCACACTGCCTGGCATGATGTTCTCTGTCTGCATAGGCGTGTGGGGGAGGTTACCCATTTGCCTCTTTAAGGGCATGATACAGCATTTCTTTGTGTTTGCATTAGTGTACAATTGTCCTGCTGTGTCTGTGCTATTGAAATGCTATCATGGCTTAGTGATTCAGTACTGTGACTATAGTGCACATTATCCTGGGTTCGAGCCCTGTCACTGCTTTTAATTTTCATACTAGGCAGTCCAGACTGCTTAAGGAACAGTAAAGCAGATATGAGCATGTTTAACTGACTTTGCTCAACTTTGCCCAACCTTGCCCAACATTACTCAACATTGCCCGACTTTACACTAGTTAACACGAGCAATTTTGTTTACATATACTAGATATTGGTAAAAGCTGCTTAGCACTGCTTTATATTGCTTAAAACATGGCAATCATGCCTCAGGTGGTGCTGGAGGGCTGCCTATGTCGGATGCACATACTACACTCCCTATACATGTTTGGAAACAGGTAGTGTCAAGTTAGGCATCCTTTTTATTTTATGTGCTAGTCAGAGGGAGGTATCATTTCCAGGGTTCCTACTGAGCCAGTGTATGTGCTATGCATTGCCTCTTTGCCAAGGCCAAGGCATACTGGGCACGCCTCCTTCTGCCTACTGGGGCAGGCTCAGGTTCTTCCTCCTCCGAGTCACGCTGTGCCTGTGCAGGCCTTGGCAATGGTTGGGGGCTCTTTGGCCCTGCCCCATGCTGTTCCTGCTGCAGCTGTTTTCGCAGGATCATATTGTGTAGCATGGCACATCCATGACAGTTTGGGTACATGTAGTTGGTGAGTACTTCAAGGCTCCACCAGATGTGTCTAGGCACCGGAACTGTGACTTGAGCATCCCAAGCACATGCTCGATTACATTTCGTGTTTGTGCGTGTGCCTCTTTATGGAGTTCTTGTTCAGGTGTGTGTGCATTTCTGATGGGTGGCACCAGCCACGGCTCCAGTGCGTATCCAGCATCCCCCACTAGGTGACCATCAGGGATGTCCCCATTGGTAAATGTCTGGTACAGCTGTGACAGATGCCAGATATGGGAATTGTGGTAGCTTCCAGGGCAGCCAGCACACACATTCAGTATTATGCCCTGGGCATCGCACATGACCTGGCAGTTGATGGAGTGGAAGCCCTTGCGGTTGATGTAGGCCCTAACCCGCTCACCAGCTGGTGCTTTGATGTGTATGTGCATGCAGTCAATTGCACCCACTACCTCAGGGTATTCCGCTATTTGATGGAAGAGACACATATTGCTGGCCAATACCTCACGGGAATTGGGGAAATATACATGATCACCAACATGTGCTGACATGGCATTCAGGAACTGGTGCAGTACCCTGGATGCTGATGCCTGTGAAATCCCCATCATATCACCAGTTGGTCTCTGGAAGGTACCTGTTGCTAGTATTCTTAGGCCGACACATACCTTGGTTTCCACTGGGATGGGTTCCCCTCTGTTGGTTCTGTGTGTGAGGCATGACCTGCACAGCTCAACAATTTGCTGCAGGAGCTCTCTGTCCACTCTATAGTGCTCCACTATCTCCAACTCATGTAGCCCCTGGTAGGTTACCCTGAGTCTGTACACTCTTCTCCATCTCCTCACTGTGGGTTGCTCAGCAGCATTCGCAATGGCACCACCCTCAGCATCTTGCACATGTCGCCTTATAATAGCATCGGCAGCCCCTAACATTTTTTTGTCTCAGTTAAGCTTTTTGAGTTTTTACTTCTCTTTGTAGACTGCAGTGTTGCAGTGTTTCTGAGAAACACATGGGGGAATGTTGTTTGCAGAGTTTTAAGTGCTGGGCTGGGCTGGGCTAGTGTACTGCCTGTGTAATTGCCTGATTCTGATTGATTTCACCTGGCAGCTCTGCTAGTTCTCCTTGTTTAACTTCTTACTACTTCTTTTCCTTCCTTTTCCCATTTCTGTTTCCACAGGGGGTAGCGCCATGCAAACAAGTGCAAACACGCGCACACACGTGCAAATAGGCTTACACAAGCTTACACAGACTTAGGCGGGTGCACATTCATGCATACAGGCTTAGACAGCTTTACACAGGCTTACACGGGTGCCCACACGCACACACAGGCTTAGACGGGTTTACAGGCACGCACACACGTGCACACAGTGTAAGCAGCTTTGCAAGAAATGTTAGTGATAGCCACGGCGTACACCTTCGGTTTCTGGGTTTCAGTTTAGACAACTGTAGACACGCCTCTTCCAGTCCTGAGTAACTCACAGCAAACACATGCAACTCTGCTCCAATAAGCTTACAGTCTTTTTGATACATACCCCCTCATGATGTCACCTATCTTCTTCTCTGTTACTCCCCTAATCCTACTCTTACACTCTAGGGACATGGTTCACATGGCAGGGAAAATTGGGATTCATTATACTTATACTCATTTGCATAGGATTGCCTACTAATGTTTGGTTACATCTCTCAGACTGAGCTTCCCCCCTTAGCAACCACTACTCAGTAGCCATTTTGTCTTCAGCCTGCCATTCACCTGCATGGCATATGAATATTTTGAATAAAATCCCTATTTGTGGCTTTTATTTTTTGTTTTTTCTGGTTTTTAGAGCGCCGCACGTTTGCGTGGTGCTGCGCTACTCTTAAACATCGGAGATCGAGGAAAAATAAAATTATTTTTTATTATTTTGCAACAGATAAAAATGCTAATGGCCGTATATTTGGCCACTGGCATGCTTCCTCAACTGGATGTATCCTTTATTTGGAGCTGTCATAGCTCCGTTTTGTTATTTGCAGAACGGTACACAGTTGTCAACCGAGTACATTTCTGCAAATAACACTACTCTTACTTGGACAGGTTAGTGTTTCCTGGATCGCAAATTTACCTCATTTGCATAGCTTTCAGCAGCAAATGAGGTCATTTGCATAAACTAACACTGTCCGTGCAAGAGTCGTTTCAGGAACTCTCTTGCATGCCCCTGCCGGCTGTTCCTGGATCGCTCGGCAGACATGTTGGCTGGCTGGAGTCTTACTCTACTCTTAGACTCCATGCAAGCCTTCGTGAATCCGGCCCATTGTTTTGTTTACTCAAATTGTTTGAAGTGAATCACAACATTTAATTTGGGAGCAGCATTTACCTGATGCCTGCTAACTTTACTAGAAGGCTACTAATTTAACAGAATATTCCCTTTATTGGAGACCAGACACTGTTGCAGTAGTGTTTTTTTTTTTTCCAGCTTCGAAAAGTCTTGGTAGAAGCTAGTGGCTGAGGGAATTTAACAAAGGAAACTTTGCTCTGTGAAAGTAGAGTATGCTAATGTGTTAAATTAGCTTAAACTAGAGCACTATACGGACTTGGGGTAAGGGGGGCTTCTAGTAGTTTCACTTTACAGTACAGGCCACTCTACAAAAATGAGATGCAAAAAGTATCTGAAGCTCTAATAATATTTCAGCAGTTACATTTAATACATGGGTAAAGTCTTAGATTAGGTTAACCACAGGTAATGTCATGTTACTGCTTTTAGAAATGTGACTGAAATTCATCTGCAGAAATTCTTTTGGCGTGAAAATTTCCTAACACATTTTGTAAAAGGAATCTTCAGGGCAATTATGTACCCTGCACAATTAGTTTAACTGAAGGTACTGTCCTTTTATTGCTTTTAGAAATGTGACTAAAATTCAGCTGTGGAAGTTTTTTTAGCAGAGAGAATTTCCTAAAACATTTTGCAGCAGGAATCTTCAAGGAACTATGTGCTTAGCACAGATACTGTACACTAATGCAGCTGAAAGAATTTGCAGTTAATTGGGTCATGAAATGAAAAAGTGCCTGCACATAAAAAGCAGGACTCAGACTGCTCACGTTAAAATTCAAAGCATGCAGTTAGACATGTATGTAAATGCACACATAGGCACCAACATGCTGACATATGTGCATATAAAGCACACATACACCCAATAAATCACAAAAATGGAACTATTTAATTAGACCAGATATGCACTAGTTGCAAGTAGGAAGAAAGTAGAAACATAATAAAGCATTACTCTGTAGAGATGCATTATAATGAGATTTATTCCTTTCTTAGCTTGAAGACATTCTTATACAAGTACGACCCAGACAACGTTGTGTGCAAATGATTATCTCTAACTCTTTGTAGTACCTTGCATTACCATAATGTATTATATTGGTCAGTGCCAAGCCTTGAAGAGCTCTCTTAAAAATGCATTTGAGCCATGACTTTGCATAGAGTGGGGAAAATAGAACAGAAAAAATTTTGGGAAGAACCGGCACAGTAACATGCCTGTATAAATCCATCCATCGTAAATCGTTACATTGTTACAAAGACATACATCTGGAACCTTTCTCTCCGGGCCTCTGCTGAAAATTGGCTTTGTTCCAAGTCGGACTTTCCCGGTTAACAAATGTTAAATAAATAAAAATAAAATGAATAAAATAAATAAATGTTTATTCAAATAATAAAGCCTTTGGCAGTTTTTAGTACCTTCAGGCAGCAAAATGCAATTTTTTAATGTCCACTTTAAAATAAGCAAATTAATAAATGATTGCCTTCCCTTCTTTCTTTATTTATTCATTCATTCATTCATTTATTTATTGATTACATTTTGTTGGCTAGGCTACTTACAAAGGAGATGCATAAAGAAAAGTTTTTTGAATCATATTACAGGAAAATGTACATGCAGACAAATTTCAGATGGCAACAGCTGTTACTGGTTAGCTACAAATTAAAGACGAAGTTCAAGAACTGTAAATGAAAGTTCACAATTAGATACGACACTGCTGTCTACATAAACATACACTATATTTACAAGAGTAAATACCTATCATGTCTTTGGTATATCAGCTGATACTAGGATACTATGGCTCTGAGATTATTGTATGCTGTCATTGAAATACTATCTCTGTTATATCTGTAACACCTCATTCGGTGCACTTAGGAAAACATTTCAGGAACTACATTTTTCTGAAATGGAATAAAATCTCTTAACCGTGAATGTTATGGGGATAACCTGTTCCATGTACTTAGACTAGTTGTTTCAAAGATCTTTAAATACTTTTTTTTTTTTTTTTAATTTTTTAATTTACTGGATGCTGGACAGGAGAAGCCATGCAGATACTGGCCATAGAACAGTGAATCAGCTCTTTGTCCTTGAACATATATCAGAGGGTCATGGAATTTTGCTCCCATCATCTGTCTGAGTTTTTAGGAAGTGAACAATGCATTTTACTGCATACTGTGGAATGCCTTATCAGAGGTACAATAGTACAAGTTCTAAAGGCTGCTGCGACATTCAGTACCAGTGTGGATATGTTTTTGTCATATTCAATTTTCTTGGATGGGATATCAAGGTACAGCTAAGGTTTAGAAACTGTTAATTTTGTGATATAAGGGTTGCATCTTTATTATTTGCGGGCAGTCTTGCTGTCTTGGTCTCAAGCTTCTGTGAACTTTGGCACTCAACAAAATGGTTTGTTGCTGAGTATGAAATGACCGGAATAAAAGTGAGCACCACCAAACTGGAGGTAATGGTCCTATCCTTAAAAGACTGGATTGCTTTCTGTAGGAGAGAGACAGAGGAAAGGTAATGCAAATGTCATTTACGACTGGTACAGTGGTGGTGGTACTTTAAGCAATGTAGCATGTTGTAATGTTAAAGAAACATCTGAGCAAAGAGCTGACCAATGTAGTTACCTCCATTCAGCCAAAGAGCTGACCAATGTAGCCTACCTCCCTTCAGCATGCAGTGAGGTGTTATGACTACATCCAAGCTTTTCCACATCTGTATGTACATGTGAGGATACCTCAAATTTTGCATTAAACTGTGTATTTACATAGATGCTTAGATTTAAACTGAATGAACTTCAATTAAATTTATGTAAAGATACTGAATAGCATTGTGTATGCATTACTATAACATTTATATGCATTTGTACTTTCTGCCCAGGTTTTGGTTGAAAACAGTCTTTGGACTAACCCACATTCCTGATTAACAATATAAATAAATAAGTTTTAAATTTACATTTCAGGTTATGGTCACTAGCTTTTGGCAGTGAATAAATGGGTGAAATCACGAATACAAGCAGTGGAAATTTCACCCTATCACGAGTATGAGATCTGATGCAGCAAATCCTGAGACTTAAAAAAATAAATTTTGATTTGAAGAAGGAACAGTAAATTCTAAAACCCACTGTTTGTACCTTTAAAAGCATTTTTTTTGCAGGGGAGCTTCACTCCACTTTGCACCATCCCAAAGGAGTAGATACATCATCACACCTATGTACTTATATACACTAATTCCAAAATCAGCATACCTTAGACTAGGACATTGATATTGCAATGCTGGATTTAGTATATATTCCCTCATATTTGCACTTCCAGTTCGTGTAAAGATTTTAGTTATTTTCCTTGGAAATTATGTTCCTTCTGAGGGTTGCAGGACTGACTTTCTATGACAAAGTGAAGCGCTCAGGAATCTGGAAAGATCTCAGAATAAAGTTGTTGCTGCTCCTACAAAATAAGAGGAGTCAATGATGTGGTTTGGGTACCTAGTGAAGGTAACTTCTGGGTGCCTCCCATAGTAGTCATACCAAGCAAGGCCCATTGCTCGAAGTCCTTGGGACAGACAAAGGACACACCAGAAAGCCTGAGGAGCCCAACAGATAACCGAGGACCATTACTGAGCATAGGAAAGTCTCAGCTCCCCTATTCAGGTTGCTACCACTGTGACCTTCATTAGAACAAGTGGTTACAAACTGCAATGGATAATAATAGTAATACAACTACTACTATTACTACTAATAATAATAATAATACACATTTGTTAACCAGTGAGGCCCACTAGACACACAATCCCTTTTAGGGGCAATCCAGAAACAATGCTTGATTGAGTGATTTGCTCAAGGTCACACAGTAGACAAATGATGGCTATGGGAATCAAACCACATACTATAGCAAATACAGCTTGAAACCTTAACCTCTGCACCAAGTGCAAGACCCAGGCAAAGAAAAATAGCCCTCAAGGGATTTGAACCCATGCATTGTTAATGCTATTCTGTTTATACCAGTGCAACAGCAAAGTGAGCCATAGAACCACTCATTATTTATTTAGTTATTTAGTTAACATTTGTTTACTGGGAAAGTCTGACTGGGACAGAGCCCTTTTTCAGCGTAGGCCTGGGGAGAAATGCTCCAGACACATGTCTTTGGAATGTGGGAGGAAACAGGAACACCCAGAGGAAACCCACGCAAACACAGGGGAGGACAGGCAGACTCCCCACTGAAGGCACCCCAGATGAGAATCAAACTGGAACCAAACCATCATTAGATAATAACATGGATGAGACAAACCTTTAGAAGGAAGATAGCCATCTGACATGGCAAAGTAGGATAAAGCCCTAACTGTAACCCAGACAGCCTGTGCTCAATTAAAAAGAGTGGGAGCTGGGGGTGGCTGGGCAGGTGAGCAGGATTGAGCAGCTACTGGCTCACTCATCCTGGGGGAGAGAAGGTGGCTTGACTCACCTCTTGGGAGAAACTCTGTATGATGGAAGACCACAGAGTATGGACCAGAGGGATATGCTGATGCAGAATAGCTGTGTAGGAGATTAGGCAGTCACACTAGGATGCCCACATGCTCCTCCTAAAACTGGAAGCATTAGCATCCCTCAGCAGCTGATGAGGGGAGGTAATAGCTCCTTGGACCAGGGGAGGACACTCTGATATCTACCTTAAGGATGGCCCCTACAACCGTTTTTTGCCACGTGGGCAATCAAATGGGCCAGTGATGGCTATCACTTCGATGAGGAATGAATGGACTACATATGTCAATAGGGGCACTTATAGCTGTCAGGCAGAGGGGTTAAAACATTTCAGAAAGAAGCTGTCAGAGGATCTGAGCTTCCTGGTTGGTATACACATGTAGGCCATCCAAGTGAAGGCTGAGTTCTTTCTAAAGGTTTTTGTGAATCATATTCAGCTGTAAGTACTTTAATTTGTTTTCAGTTCTGAGCTAGTGATGCCTGTTTCCATAAGTTCCTGCAGAAAATTACCACAAGCTGTTACAGGACAACATAAGTTTTTCCAAGTTTCTTCATTGTAGGCCTGTGAGGAAAAGCTCAGATAGCAATTATTGTGTGATGACAGCCTTGTTTCATCAGTAACATTATTCTTTAGTCTTTAGAAAAGTCACATCTCTTAGTGCATCCTGACAATAAAATATATAAATATTATACAGACAGCTCATGTTTTTGTCTAGGTGGTACTCCTTAATAACATTCTAGCATCACAGGCAACTTCCTAGATGGCAATAGCAAGTGCGGGAGCATGTTAATCCGTTAAAGGTGATTTCAGTAAATGCAAAAAAAACAAAGCCAGTTCACTGAAAATGAAAGTGGAGTTTGCCTTTTTCTCCACTGTTGTGTGACCTCGGATTTGGTATATATAATTATGTGGGGTGTGGGAGTGTCCCAGGGGGTATCCCCCCACATGGAGGTGCTTGTCCCCCTTTAAAACAAATTGTTTCAATGTTCACTGAAGGGTGTTTCTGCGAACTGGTTTTAGTTTATTTGCATTCTTCAAAACCTCCTTTGATGGATTGACATGAATCCTGGCTGAGATTCGATTAGCTTAGCTTATTTAGATACAGGGTCCATCCACCAAATATGAAAAGGTTAGTTTGTTGTGATTTAACTGACAGCATTACTGGTCATCCAGTCTTCAACAATGGAAACATTCAGGACTTCTAATCATGCCTGATTTCATGCTAGAATTGTTTATAAAGAGCTCCTGCCATGACATTTAGTCGTTGTAATAAGCTTTATAGCAGTACATCATTAAGGCATTTTATTTAGCTTTTCATGCACCATACTGGCTGTGGAACACAGGTTCATAGGCTAGTACTAGGTTAGCTGCCCTTGTGAGCCATTTCAAATGTAGCCAAATTTCCCAAGGAAAGGTAAGAATCAAACCTTGCACCTTGTGTCTATGAGATGAACACTGTAATCGTTATGCAAACCGCCCAACCTCTGCCATCCCCCAACAAAAATTGTTAGTCTTGATGGAGATAGAAGTCTGCAGTGCACTATCGAATAGCCACAATCATCAGCATCACAGAAGGCTGAAGTAAAGAATTATATGTGTGCACAGGGCTCAGTAGCTGCTGTCTTTCTTCCCTGGTATTAACTATAGAAAGGGGGAATTGTAAAGACTGGCGAGTATACAAGGTACCCTGTAACTAACTTTGCGTAAAGGTTTTTGGAGAAAATTCTCCTATTTATAGATGTGCTCATTTTTATCACCAAAGATGTAGACTTCCTCAGAGTTAAGTTGCTAGATGTGCATAAAGCCATGTGACATTAAGGAGAAAGTTATGTCATTTGCTAGATGCAGCAGGAAGAGAAACAGGTGCTCAACACAATGTCAAGTTGTCAAGTACTCACTCCTCTGACAAATTAGAAGGCTGAGAGGAGTACTCCAGCTGCAGTTATATGATTATACCCAGGATCAACAAAAATGGCAAACAGTGCATTCCTTTGCTGTTCATTATACTGATAAAAGAAAAAATATCTTTAATACACAGCACCTTAGTATAAAACAGACAATTGGTTTATATTAACAGGTTAGTTTTTGCGCCACAAACATTACTTCATCAGACAGTGCTGTTTGTGGCATGTAAGTTAACTCTCATTGAAGTAAATCATTCATCTATTCATTTCTATTGAGTTTTTCTGTTCACCAAAGCCAATGACCCCTTCAAGCAGGCCTCCCTCTGTATTGTACAGTGAGCTAAGCCTGCTCGTGAGAATGGTCCCAAATGTAAGCGATATCAGTTATGGTAGCCATATTCTTAGTAATTACTGTGTTCACTGACTCTTGCATCACTGAATCAGATTCAGTGTGAAACTGTTTTCTTGAATGAAGACTGCTTTCTATCTGCAGTGTAAAACAAACTTTTCCTGTACAGAACTGTTGTTGTTTTTTTTTGGCTTTAACTGGTTAGGGGTCACCACAGCAGAACTCTGGTCCGCTAATGATTGGCAGTAGATTTTTATGGTGCCAAATTGCCAGCCTGACACCCAACCTTCAGCGAAGGCATGCCCATTCACGCATGTTTTTCGGAGGCCCCTTGACCACAGGGAGGACATGTAGACTCCACACAGAAGGCACTCCAGCTGAGAATCAAACAAGAGAACCTCTTGCTGTGAGGCAACAACACTACCACTGTACTACTGCAGCTTCTATAACACAGTATTTGTCTGAGTATAAAAAGTACAAGGTTGCAACTCACTGATGACAGAGGAGCAAACTGAGCTGCAACCCAAGGGCTTTTCCTCATAGGAAATCATACCTGGTGCTATCTATATTACATCACTGGCAGTAATTCACCATTCTTTGATATTTCTCTTCTCTCCACAGTTCTGTAACCACAGAATTGGTGTTTATAAGTAAAATGCATGTGGGGTGTGCCCCTATATGAGCAGTGCAAGGATGAAAAAGCTTGTTAGATTTTATTGCCAGATTGATGCTTTGAGTGGTAGTGTTCAGCCAGTAGTTACTCAAAGACATATAACAGAAGCAACACAAAATTAGGCTTTTGTGTTACTATTTGTTCTTGAGTTGTGTATGGCTTACATCAGCAAGTTTTTGACTGTACCACATTATATTCTTAGACGACTGCAGTGGAAGGAAGTAACTATACTTTTTCTTGAGTTGCACTGAACTCAAAACGGGTTATATATTCTTGTGCTGCAGAGGGGTCACATCTTCGACATCCATAGAAGTAAATACTTTTGTATACTTTATTGTGAAATCAGGCTGATATTAAGATTACTATTTTTGAAATGGGTTCATCTAAGCAATGCTGAAATAATCTTGTCTTGAGACTAGAACTACCTACTGAATTTCTTAGGAAACAAGATATTCTTTAGACTGTTTAGCAGCAGCAGTTGAATATTTGGGAAGGCATTTTATTTAGATAATTGACATTTTGCCACAGTCAGCAAAAATAAAGGCAGCTGCCTACAAATATATCTGCAGGAACCAGTGGTTGTGTCCAAGTAGAGCAAAGTTCATCATCCTGTTTTGCAAGTTCTAGCTGTCAACCAGTGGAGGGCTTTCAAACTTAGTTCACGGATTATTTAAATGAATAAAAAGTGATTGCACTGTATGGGAGAATTAACTGCTTGTTAAAACAGGGTACTGCATGGTGTGTGTCTGCTTATTTTTTTTTATTAGGTCCATAGGTTCATACCAGGCTGTTGATCGGGTAGATCATATGTAGCCTAACCTCAAGATCTCAATTTGTCAGCATACTACAACATGAATAACTACTATAATGATTCTTTATACTTAAAATAGAATCACTTGGATTTTCTCTAAAATCTGGAATTTTTAAACTGGTTCTGGAAAAGCAGCTTAAAAGAAGTACATAAACAAGACACCCCATCTGATCAGTATGCAGCAATATTCTTGCCCTTCTAGGAGTAATTATTTTAAAGAAGCGTTTGTTTTTAGAATAAACAAAGCTTCACTGAAGTGCACCATCTTAGTCATATAACATACAACTACAGCATTAATTATTCACTAATCTAAATAAAGACCAAGGGGGAATTTATAAAGGTTACCACCCGATGTATCTAGTGGTAACCATCTGGAATTCATAGACAGCCCTAACACGGTGCTCTTGCATGAAGACATGCAGCTCAGCATCGGGCTGTCTTTACGGCCATGTAACATGCTAATTTATTTATTAGGTTCATAGGTGTGTACTAGGCTAATAGCCCTGGAGCCTTTACGAGCCTAGCCCATAGGATTACCCTGGCATCGTGCCACCCAACCTTAGTTCCTAGTGCCTCTGTCAAGCAAAGCCACTGGAGTGATCCCCAGCATAAATTTTCTATTTCCCATCCACTCATCAAGATTTCTCTTGAAGAGGGCCAGTGAGGTGCTCTGCTTGACATGTATGGGAAGTCTGTTCCATAGCATGGGCAGTCTCTGGGTTATGAACCTGTCCCTCCAGCATGTTCTGTTGATTGTGGTAATGAGGTTAAGGTCTCTGGAGCATGTTGTGCGGAGATATTGGGATTTCATTAGATGTAGCATTTCTAACAGACCTGGGTCAGACATGGCTTTGTATGTCAAGCAGAGAACGCCTCTAAGTAGGCGATATGAGAGAGAGAATAGTTGAAGTTTTTTGAGTCTGTCCATATAGGACAAGTGTTTAAGGCCTAGAATCCTCTTTGTGAGGAACTTTTGCAGTCTCTCCAGTTGTTGCAGGTGTCTAGTGAGGTACATGCCAAATGGGGCATTGTACTCGATGATTGGCCTAATGAGGGAAGAGTAGGCAGACACAATGACCTCTTTTTTCCTGGATGCAAAACCCTTAGTAATGAGATGTGCCACATAGAAGTACTTTCTGACCACAGTGGCAACGTGGTGGTCAAAAGAGAGGTTGCTGTCAACCTGTGTTCCCAGATCTCTTATAATGCCTTCTGTGTTCAGTGGACTACCATCAATGTGGTAATTCAAGGGAACCGGGTTTTTCCCAAAGGGGATGAAGGCACATTTTTTGGCATTGAGCTTAAGGCCATGGTTCTGACACCAGTCGTTGGTCTCGTTGAGGCCTTTCTGCAGGATGTCAACATCACTTGGGGAGTTAATAATAGCTCCCAACTTGCAATCATCTGTGAACTTTGTCAGCCAGAGTCCCTTCGTGTTGGATTGGACTTAACAGAAGTAGATATCAAACAGGAGAGGACCCAGGACCAAACCCTGTGGGACTCCACTCATGACTGGTCGGCAGTCTGACTTGGAGTCAGCTACTTTCACACTGTGGGTTCTATCTGTGAGCCAGTTTGCAACCTTCCTAGTGATACAGGGGTTGATGCACAGCTTAGTGAGATTTTCTATGATTCCTGAGTGGGAAATGGTATCAAAGGCCTTGGCCAGATCAAGGTAGGCTGTATGAACCACCTTACCTTCATCCACAGCTCTGATGACTGACTCAAAGAAGTCGACCAAGTTGAGCAGGCATCTACCCTTCACAAAACCAAACTGTGTAGGATCCAGAGTTTGGAGATTCCCTATATCCTTGTTTATTAGGTCCATGATGATGCGTTCCATAGCTTTGCATATCAGACTCATCAGGCTAATGGGGCGATAGTTCCTGGGGTCTGTAGTCACTCCTCCTTTGTGGGGAGGGATGACTGTAGCAGTGCGCCATTCGGTAGGGACAAAGCCTGAGGTGAGGCTGTGACTGAACAGGGCACACAGGTGAGGTGCCAGTTCACTCTGTAGTTCATGTAGAACACAGCCAGGGATGCTGTCAGGTCCCATAGAAGCTGTATTCTTGGCCTTGGACAGTGCTGTTTTAACCGGTACAGCAGTAATACTGGGTGCCTGGAAATCTACTGGTATTGTGATTGGTCCTTTGGGGGGGGGGTAAAGTTAGCACTGAATCTGTCTGCCATTATATTTGCAATATCTGTTGGCTCGGTATAGGAGGTACCATTGTGCAGTAGCTCAGAGCAAATCTGGGTATTGTCATGGAGATTCTTTACATAACTATACAAGACCTTGTGGTTGTCTTTACTATCTGCTTCAATTCTGCTTCCATAGTTAGCTTTAGAGGATTTGATGAGAGATCTCAACCTTCTTTTGAGGCTGATAAGGGAGTTTTTCCAGTCTTGGGACTTCACCTTATTCCACATCAGTTTCCTCCTTCTGTTGTAGAGTTTGTTTATAGTAGGGGACCACCAGACTGACATCCTTTTTTTTGAGGAGAGCGTCTTACTTCTATTGGGTATGGCGAGATCCATGCATTTGTATACGTGTTTGTACAGTGCATTGGTGTATGATTTGGTGGTCATGCAACTATTCTCCATTTGCATTATTTATTTTACATTTGTTAACCGGCAAAGTTCACTGGACACGTCCTTTTTCAGTGGAGGACCGAGGAGAAAAGTCCATTAATAAAACAACAGTAAGAGTGAACTGCAGTAGATAATATACAAGAACAGTTTTAAAAAAGAATAAAATAAAAAGAAATAATGTCTAAGACATGTAATATTAAACTATGTTGGCTTTAACAGAGTAATAAAACCTTATTTAGGTAGAATACATACAAGATTTAGTTTGCTCTTCGCATTCCTATTTCAGTCTACCTTTAGAACAAACATAAATAGATGCATTCAGATGATGTAGATTATTTTACAGCTGAAGTAATTAGGTTATATAATACATATAGGATATGTTTCTAGGTACAACAGAAAATGGCTGTTAGATATTCTTTAAATAGTATAGTGGGACTAAAACTTGAACTGAACCATAACAGTAGCTTAGAGTTAACCTGGACAAGTACAGGAACAGAGCCAATTAGAAGTATAGTGAGTTGTCAGTGTCTTTTTAAACTGTGATAGTGGTAGAATAGATGATATGTGTGTAGGTAAAGAGTTCCATAGTTTGAATACATAGTTAGAGAAGAGAGATTCTCCTGCTGAATTGATGGGTTTGGTTACTTCAAGAAGGAATTTATTATTTGAGCGAAGATTCCTTTTACTGGAATATGGTTGAAGTAAGGTTTGAAGTGAAGGTGTTTTTTTGGGGTGATGCAAAATTTTGTGAGCTAGAGTGAATTGATTGTGATGTAGGAGATGGGGAAATTCTACCAATTAAGTTGTCTTAAAGCTAGACAGTGGTGTGTCCTATAAGGGGAGTCAGTTGCAAACCTGCAATGTTGTTCTAGCAGGATTCTAGTTTTGCTAAGTCGGTCTTTTTGAGATTGGTGAGTATAGGAGAGGCATACAGTAGGGTGGAGAGTAAGTGGGTATGCCCTATAGTTTGCTTTTAATTGTTTTGTAAGATACTGCCTGTTCCTATATAGCATTCCCAGTTTTTCATGCACTTTTTTAATAGTGTGGGCGATGTGAACATCAAATCTCAAATTATTGTCAATCTCAACACCAAGCAGCTTTTTGTGAGCAGTAGGGGAAATTATGGTTCTATTAAAATATGTGATATAAAAGGTGGGGTCTAGGGTGGTGGATCTGGTTGGTTTGAAAAGAAGCAGTTTTGTTTTGTTAGAATTCAGAATAAGTTGGATGTTGGATAGGAAATTTTCAACTTCTAGGAAGGATAGTTGGGTAAGTGATTGGAGTTCTTGTAGGGAAGAAGCTGTGCAGATTAGAGTGGAATCATCTCCACATTGTATGACAGATGCATGAGGAATAGCAGAGTGGAGGTTGTTAGTATACAAGGAGAAGAGTAGTGGACCTAGAATTGACCCTTGTGATACACCAAGAGTGACTGGGAGTAGTGGAAAGATTTCATGTTGCCACACCACTGCCTGTTGGCAGTTGAAAAGGTAGCTTTGGAACCAGGCTAAGGAGGAATCACTAAGGCCTATACTGGGGAGACTTTTGATGAGTATGCTGTGTCTGACCATATCAAAAGCTTTTGACAGGTCAAGAAAGGTGCCTGATACAAATCTGCCATTATTTCTGTGGTAATTAACTGTGTTTGTGAAGGACATAATCGCTGTGGAGGTACTGTGATTGGGGTGAAAGCCATGTTGTGTGGTAGATAGAAGTTTATGTGAATGCGAGTAGTCCATAGTTTGGGTGTGTATACATCTTTCTAGGATTTTGACTATTGGGGATAGGATAGCTATTGGATGGTAGTTTGTTAATTCTGTGGAGTTCCCTCCTTTGTGTAGAGGTATTATATGTGATATTTTCCATATATCGGGGACAAGGGCTTCTGACAAGGATCTATTAATAAGAATAGATATAGTGTAGGCTATGGCATCGGCTGCTATTTGTAGGAATTCTGCTGGTAAGTTATCAGATGCTAGTGTTGTGGGTTCGAGTTTTTTTAGGTATTTTTTTATCCTGTCAGTAGAGATGGGCTGAAAGTGGAATAAGTTGTTATTATTAGATGATATATAGGCTTTAGTGGGGGGATTGTTAGAGTTGTTTTGTTGGTTAGATAGGGTTAGTACTGTGTTAGTGAAGAATTTGTTGAATTGAATAGCTATGGTTTCTGTAGTGTTTTCAGTGGTAATGGAGGGGGTACCACTTTTGCCTCGTGAGAGTATTTTGTTAATTGCTGCCCAGAACTTTTGAGGATTATGCTGATGCTTTATTTGAAGACTATTGGAGTAGTTGATTTCCTCAAGTTTTATCTTTTTTTTGGCTTTGTTCCTAAGCTCCACGTATGTTTGTTTAGTAGCTTGGGATCTGGTTTTGTGCCAATTGTTCCAGGCTTTATCCCTAGTTTTGAGGAGGGCTCTGGTTTCCTTACTAAGCCAAGGGGCACTATTAGCTTTGATTCTGATATTTCTCAGGAGGGCATGTCGATTCAGGATGTTTAGAAAGGTAGCATTAAAGTATATGACGGCTTAATTAAGGTCAAGGTGTTTTAATGGTGTCCAGTTACAGTGTTTTAGCTCTCTTATGAGGTTGTTGGGGTTAAGGTTCTTTTTATTTCTGTTTGGTAGACTGTTAATTTAATAATGTTGAAATGCTGCCTAAGTAGAAAGGTTGTTAGATGGTCACTTAGGCCATCAGGCAGGCAACCTGTATGTGAGGGGAGGACTGGCTTGTTTGTAAGTATCCAGTCGAGGATTGATTCCCTATTAGTTGTTTTGTCTAATCTGGTCGGAGTTTGGATAGTTTGTGTAAAGCCATGAAGGTTAATGTGGTTTGTGGTGGCGTGAGAGTTGCATGCTAGCCAATCAATGTTAAAATCTGCCAGGATGAAAGTTTTGTGATGGAGAGTGGTGGAGGACCAGTGAAGTAGGTTCTCGAGAGTGGCTATATTGTTACCGGGTGGTATATAGCAGGTGATTATATTTATTAGCTTGTTTGTATTGAGTTTTAGTTGGGTGAAGAGTGTTTCTGCCTTGTGTAGGTTGGGATGGTTTGCTTGTAGGGTCTCTACTATGAGGTGGTTTTTATATAATATGGCAATATCCTCTCCTTTCTTGTTAGCTCTATTTTTTTCTCAGAATGTTATACCCTAGTGGTATAATTTCATTATCTGTAATGTGAGGTTTAAGCCATGTCTCTGTTATAACAGCTGCATCTGGGAAGTATAGTGAAAGACAGGTATGGAGGTTGTGAATTTTATTGGAAATGCTTCTAATGTTGATGTTAAATAAGAGTAGTTCAGTAGATTTTCTGGGGAAATGTAGAAGGTTATTCGGGTGGTTGGAAATTTGGGAGGTGGGTGTATGTAAAGAAGTTGATGGTCCTAGGTTTGGATGGATGTCCCCACAGCATGTTAAGTTGGAGGCTATATGGACAGGGCTGAATAGTCGGTGAATAGTCTAATGAGTTATGCTGTGGAAGACACCATGTTCTATGTCCTTCATAACCGCATCAAGGAAGGCATCTAAGCATGAAGATTAGCACGGCCATTTATAACATATCACAGTAGTGAACACTGCTGAAAGGTCGTGTTCAGCCATTGTGAAAGAGGTAAGCACTGGGGAGTTTAGTAGTGGGGAGTGTGGGAGATGTGTGAATGAGTGTATGCAAGGAGCTGCATGTGTGTGCATGTTTGTGTGTGTGTATGGGGGTGCCTGTCTGGGAGATAGCATAAGGGGAGAGTGAGGGGGTGAGATAGGTATGTGCATGTGTGTGTCTCTGTTTGTTTGAATGGAAGAGTGTGTTTGAGTGATCAGGTAGGTAGGGGTCTGTGTGTGTATGTGTGTGTGTGTGTGTGTGTGTGTGTGTGTGTGTGTGTGTGTGTGTGTGTGTGTGTGTGTGTATGTGTGTGGGTATGAAGTGGGATGACTGTCATGTCTCCATACAGACAGAAACACACACACACACACACACACACGCACACACACACCTAGACTGACCAGCATATAAGATAAGAGCATACAAGATTGGGTGGTGGACCATTAGTCACCAGAGATAACTGTAATACAGGGATGAGTGGGACACTATCCACCAGGGATTACTTTATAAGACATCTGCCTTATCAGCACTTAATCACTCTGGAGAGTGGAGTATGGGGGAACACTAGCCACTGGGGATATTCACTATAGAGTGCTGCAACAGCACATTATAGAGAAGGTATAGAAAACACTAGACACCAGGAACTGTACATTACAAAAATAAATAAATAAATAATGAAGAGGAGGAAAAGGGATTTGACTCATTAGTGAGTGCTTGATACAAAGGCCCTCTGCATTAACCTATTGCATTAAGTTAGTGCAGCAGGTGTTTTTTTAAACATATTATGGATCTACAGCCTGCAAAATACCATGCCAAACGAGGGGGAGGGGGGCAGAACACATTTTATATACCTCTCAACCTCATAAACTTGTTCCTTAGAATTCATTTACTGAAGGTTATGAAGTATAAAACTCCCCATGAATTCTTCCCTTATAAGACCCATTATTCAGTACAATGCCCCAAATGGTATGTACCTCACAAAGCACATGAAGCAGCTGGAGAGAACACAGAGGTTCCTCACTAAGAGAATCCAGGGCCTCACACATCTACCATACACAGATAGGCTAAAGGTCCTGTCCCTCTACTCAGTCTCCTACAGACTCCTCATAGGTGACCTCTGTCTGGCATACAAAGCAACCTCAGACCCCACCTGATTGAACTGCTGCATACCCGCAAGTTAAGCTCCACTTGAGTAACCCTGCATGCGTTACCTCAACCTGGTCTGTGATATCAACAGGACTCATTGGTGGGACGGAATTGTGTCCCAGAGACCCCCCCTTTTGTGGAATAGACTCCCTCTCCACATAAAGCAGAGTACCTCATTAAACCTTTTTAAGTGCAACCTGGATAATTGGATGGGGAACAGAAAATACACCTCTGTGATTCCACCTGTGTCCCTGCTGGACAGTGGCATAGGGTGCTGACTTGTTGGAACATGGGCTAAATTCTTGCCTAGGCTTGTAAGGACCTCAGGGCCAATAGCCTAGTAACTTCCTATAATCCTATGATCCTATGAAAGTTGAATATCTGACATTAATTTACAAGGGAAAAGGAGATATTGTGGACAAACTGACAAGAGGGAGAGGTGCGGGGTACAAGGCATGTGTGAGTGTGTATGAGTGTGCTTGTGTTTGGGTGCCTCTGCTTCTATGATGTGACAGCTAACACAGTTACATAGGTTCATGGGGTCATAGGTAGTTACTAGATTATTGTCTCAAGAGCCGTTTTAAGCCTAGCCAAGCTTACTCCAAATTTACCAAATATTGCTGACGTATCACTTTCCCAAGAAATTGTACAGTTAAAATATAAGATTGCACACATCAAGAATTCACAGGCTGGGGGGGGGGGGGGGGGGCAGAGCCTGGTTGGCCAACTGAGTGCAGTGAATTTTGAGAGCTCCATAAACTAGTATAATAATATAGGAAAATTTTATTATTTTCAAGTTTAAAACATCAGAAATCTATAGATAAACTACTAAACTACATAAATATCAATTTTGATGGAGATATACAAACATTTTCCTGTCTAGTAACTTGGAGATATGTTGAGTCCCTGAATATGAACAACTCAAGGAATTCTCATCCAGACACTGTTTTGAAAAAAGAACTGCAATTGATGACATCTACCTTACTATCTTTGAAAATGGATGGCTTTAAAAATGACTTAGAAAACCTTTAAATTCTCAAAAACAGACTGATACTCTTAAGGAACTATTCATAGGTTCATAGGTTGGTACTAGGCTATCAGCCCTAGAGCCTATACAAGCCTAGCCATAACAATTCCCTGGCTATTTCTTCCCACATTATTTACTTTCCTGGACCCCTGTCTAGCAGGGCGACTGACGTGATCCCTGGGGTGAATTTCCTTTCTCCCATCCAATTGTCAAGGTTCCTCTTGAAGAGGTCCAAAGAGGCACTCTGCTTGACATGTATGGGCAATCTATTCCAGAGTCTGGGGAGTCTCTGGGTCAGGAACCTATCCCTCCAGCATGTTTTGTTTATTGTGATGACAAGGTTTAGATCCCTGAGCGTGTAGCTCTGAGGGATTGGGATTTCTTTAAGTGTAGCATGTCCAACAGCTCTGGGTTTGACATGGCCTTGTATGTTAAGCAGAGATCGCCTCTGAGTAGACGATATGCGACAGAGTATAGCTGGAGTTTTTTAAGGCGGTCAGCGTAGGGCATCTGCTTTAGGCCTGTGATTCTTTTAGTGAGGTATTTCTGAGGCCTTTCCAGTTGTTGCAGATGTCTTGAGAGGTAAATACCAAATGGGGCATTGTATTCTATAATGGGTCTAATGAGGGATGAGTACAGTGGGACAATGACCTCCTTTTTTCTGGATGAAAAGCCCTTCGTGATGAGGTGTGCCACATAAAAGGATTTCCTGACTGTTGTGGCGATGTGGTTATCGAAGGTGAGACCAGTGTCCACCTGTGTCCCTAAGTCTCTTATCACACTTTCTGTGTTTAGTGTACTGCCACCTATATGGTAATTCATGGATACATGTTTTTTCCCAAAGGGGATAACAATACATTTCTTGGCATTGAGCTTGAGTCCATGGCTCTGGCACCAAGCATCTGTTTCTGTAAGGCCCTTTTGTAGAGTATCCACATCATTTGGGGATTCAATAATGGCTCCCAGTTTGCAGTCATCTGCAAACTTTGTTAGCCAGAGTCCCTTAGTGTTGACCTGTACTTCAGAGAAGTAGATGCCAAACAAGAGCGGCCCCAGGACTGAACCCTGAGGTACTCCACTTGTCACTTGTCTGGAGATGGATTTGGAGTCGGCTACTTTTACAGTGTGGGTTCTATCAGTAAGCCATTTAGCAACCCATTGGGTGACATAGGGATTAATGCCCAACTTAGTAAGTTTATCTATGATTCCAGAGTGGGGGATGGTGTCAAAGGCCTTGGCAAGGTCTATTACAGCAACACCATACAAAAATAACAAATATAGAGACTTTTCTAAATGACATTGAAGGGAGACTCAAAGAGGAAGAATTCCAAAAAGAATTTCTGCTTAAACAGAATACATGGCCGCTTAACAAAGTAGATGACTTAGAAAACAGGGAAAGGAGAAACAACATAAGGATCTTTGGTCTGCCTGAAAACACTGAAGGAGAAGACATTATTTCATTCTTAACAACCTGGATTCCAGAAGTTTTAGACTTGAAAGAGGGACTTTCATTTGGAATTGAATGGGCCCATAGAGCACTGAGGAAACCTGCTTCTAACTCAACAAATACTCCACCTAGATCCATAGTTATAACATTTCTTTCATTTCTGGCAAGGAATTAATATTAAAATCTGCTTGGAGAAAATCACCCTTAAAATACAATCAAAGCCTGATAAGGTCTGATAGTGATTATTCTTCCAGAATACTAGAACAAAGTAAAAAAGTCTGGCCAGTAATAAAACTGTTGAAAGAACACTACATTCAAGCACAGCTGACCTTTCCAGCCAAGATAAAAATACTTTTTGCCAATGAGATGAGAACTTTTAATGAATTAGAAGAAACTACTATATTCACCAAAAACAACAACATAGTCCCAGAAGAAATGGAATGGATGGCCCCTACTCTTAAAAGAATAAAAGAAACAAATCCCTGGACTGATGCTAGAAAGAAGAAACAAAAAACTGATTCTAAGATAGCTGTCTCAAAAAAATAACTCTTAACAACTACATCTCTCAAAGTATCAACTGATATGCTACATCACTTGTCATCTGTTTTTATTTTAAAAAAGGAGGGTTACTTAAACAACTGAGAAGCAGTAATGATTTATTCAGAATGTTCAAAGAGTCCAGTAATTCTTCACAAAGAAAGGTAGGTCAAGACGGGTTACTATTTACATTATATACAAGACAAACAAAGCAACATATAATATAAACATAGAAGTTTCTATTCCCCTACTTGAACTCAATGAATACTTATCTTGTTCATTTTTCATTGTTTTTACTTATAATAATTTAAGTAATTAAGTAACTATTTCATCAAGGCACTATTCATCAGAGTTCAGACTCAAATGTAACAAATTAACATCATATATAATAGCAGTAACAGTAGAGTGTTTTGAAAAAAAATGCTGTCATGGAGACTAATGCCTTCTTCAGTTAAAGTATGATTTAGAAATGTCATGTTGTTAAATAAAATTAAGAATTCAATACACAGGAGGTTCAGATTCAAAAATTTACTAGTGTACACCAGGAGGCAAAAAACGTACAAGTACAGAATTTTGTCTAACATGAAACAGCAAGCACACAAGTTTATATAGGTTTAACATTCAAGCTGTGCCCACCTTACTGACGTGATATGTCACAGGGCATCTACATCACTTTAGCTTACAGTCCTCTATTCATAAAACTGCTGATGCTGTATATTTTAAAAAAAGTTTTCCTCTGGTAACAATAAGGCCTTGCTATCCACCTGGTCATACATAATGTCTTTCTGTAAAGTTACTTGTTCAAGGTTTCATATCAGTTAGAATACATTAGCAGCTTCAGTCTTTTAATGCATGTCTTTATTCTCTGTTACACTTTCTCACACAGCTGCGTGCTATCTTAGTAACACATATACAAGGCCAAATCATCCCAGCAGGAAAGAGCAGACGATTTCATTATTTCACACGTTTAATTTCCTGACCCAGCAGATAATCACTTGTGAAAGGCATAAACATTAAAACTTGCTAAGCTAGCATTCTGCCAGGGTCAGAGATCAGCTTTGCTTCAAGCCACACTGCAGTTTCAAAACTACTTACATTTAAACATGAATTAATCATTTCTGTTATATGATTAATAGAATAAAATGCATTATATACTACTTTGCTTTTAAACTAGCATTTCTCATATATTCAAATACACATTTTTCTAACACATGTATATCCTGGTTGAATAATAGTAGCAAGCTCTTAGTACAAATGCCATCATTATTCTATCTAAATATAGTTAATATCAATTATGGCAAGTAACACAGCTACAGTGCTGTTTGATCAATCCTGATATGGTGTGTGTGGATGCAGCTGTGTCTGGCAGCTAGTACAAATGTCATTATTATTCTGTCTAAACATAGTTAATATCAATTATGGCAGGTATCATAGCTTCGAGTGCTGTTTGATCAATCCTGATATGGTGTGCGTGGATGCAGCTGTGTCTGGCAGCTAGTACAAATGTCATTATTATTCTGTCTAAACATAGTTAATATCAATTACGGCAGGTATCATAGCTTTGAGTGCTGTTAGATTAAGCCTGACATGGTTTGTGTGGATGCAGCTGTGTCTGTTTTCGTCTCCAGGAAGCTGTGGGTTGCGGCTTGTTATTGAGATTTACTGATGCTAGTGTATTAGGAAGAGACATTTGGTGTTTTAGCCTGGATCCAGGGGAAGGGGTGGATAAAACTGTGATTTGGGATATTTTGGCAGAGAATAATTTGTTTATACATCTGCTGAGTGAGTGGTGGGAAGGCTTGAAGAATGTGTTATCTCTTGTCGTGGTGGGTTGTTGGGATTTTTTTTTTATCTGCTTGCTCTCCATTCTTTTGCTGGCTGTTGCCTCGCTGAAAGGGAGGGAATTTAGGCTTGAAGCTGCAGTGAAGTGAAGCTTTGCTTCAGGTGCATCGCGAGCCTCTGGTATGCAGTACACAGACACACTAACAGAAACAGATGCTCCCAGGTTGCTATGGTAACAGAGACAGAGTGACGATAATGCTTATTGGCTCTGAGGAGCCTCCAAGATGATTCTCGGCAATGTTTTTGGTTTTAAAAAAATATATGTACATATATAATAAAAGGGCTGTTTTAAACCACATTGCTCATTAAGTTGATTCTTGATAAAAAATAAATAAATAAATAATAGTAAGTGCAATTTTATATTTAAAATGTATTTTGGTCCAAACACATTAAGGACTTACATAAGAGTGGAAGTCTGAGTTATTGTGAAAGACTAACAGCAATTGGTCTTGTGCAGAGCCCTTTGCAGTGGTCTGGGAGGTGAGGTTGCTCAGACGTATTGGGCATATGGGGATAGCTGATTCTAGGGGTGTTTGGGATTGCTGAGAAGTGCTAGAGACTCATCAGATTTCCTTCGTGGAAATATCTGTGGGAATGGAAGATGTGTTGAGTGGTTCACTGGCAGAGTGGCCACTGCATGGAACAGGCTGGTAAAATGGAAGAGGACAAATATTGGTTTGGATATTTTAAAAATAGCCTGGAAACACACCACATGAACTAGTGAATGGTATTCTGGCAAAACGGATGGGTATTGTTGCCCATGCTTGAAGTACTGATATGTGTGTATTTAAGGATGGAAATATATTTATAACAAATAAGAAACTAGAAGGGTCTCATAATTTAAAGTCTATGGACTGTATAAACATGCTTGGAAGGAGCTAATAATACGAATAAATTTTACAGCTTTCAGTCTCTCAAATAACTCATCAACAGCCAAAAAAATAAATAAATAATACACGCAATAGTTATGCAATGTATGATTTTTAGTAAATCTAGACATAAAAAATAAGATGAAGCAGTCTGCTGAATTTAGATATTAAAGACATGATTTAATAACATAGACTTGTGTATAATAACACTACTGTCTTAACTTTTCATAAATAACATACACTACATTGAACATCAAGGGGAAGCATGATCATTTTCTCATATAAGTAAATATGCATAAGAAGTCATGTAATTCCTTTAACTTGAATTGTAGTTTTTGTAACCCATCTTGACCATATATAATACTTAAGTGGTTACCAAGGTAACTGGTGTTTATACATGACATCAAACTGACAAAGTTGTTCAAGAGAAACAATAGAAGCCTGAAGTTGAAATGTCACAGAATGTAACAATCATATTCTGAACAAATAGTATTAAATTGATAATAGCAATCAGTTTAATAAGATGGGCTTGTTTATAATAACACTACTGTTTTAACTTGTCATAAATGACATACACTATATTGAACATCAGGGGGAAGCATGATGATTTTCTCATATAAGTAAATGTACATAACAAGCCATATAATTGCTTTAACTTGAATGGTGGTTTTGTAACCCATCTTGACCATACATAATACTTAAGCTGTTACCAAGGTAACTAATGTTTTATACATGACATCAAAGTGACAAAGTTGTTCAAGGGAAACAATAGAAGCCTGAACTAGGAATGTCACGGAATGTAACAATCACATTCTGAACAATAGTATTAAATTGACAATAATCACTCAGTTTAACCTTTGCTGATTATACAAAATAGAATGTTGCCATTTAAATCTAAAAACTTTCAGTATATGCCATAAAATGACAATTTAAGAATATGAAAAGGGAACTTGTAATCATTAATCACAATAAGTGAATTTGTTGTTTTTAACCTATATTTTACTCATTTTATAATAAGAAATGACAAATATGAAAATCTTTATGTGTAGGAAATGGGGGGAAGACGGATGCACTGATAATTAAAATGCACTAACTTTCATCAAACAAACTTGATGCTTTAAGTAAGTTAGCAACAAACAAAGCGATTACTTAAATCTTGGCAAATAATGAAATATAACTTCTGATATATCCAGCAAAATACATTGTATTATAAACATTAGTATAAATATTATTACCATCTATTTATATTAAGTAATAAGTTTTGAAAGACTTCATCAGTAAGGGTAAATATGTTAAATAACTGTGTGCTATAATCTTTTACTGAGGTTTAATATATGATACATCCTACTTTACTATGATTGAATTGCTTGTCATCTGTCTTTCATATAAATATTAATTGCTTATATGATAAGTAGACATTTATATTGTATTAGATTTCTGTCTAATCTACAATAGTACTATATCTGTTCAAAATAATATAAATATTGCTTATTCCTATTACAAATATTCTCCATATGATAATTCAATTTATGGAGCTCAGGTGTTCTGGATTATCAAGGTATTAGTGATAATCTGATGGATTTAGGTTTATTCATCAGATTAGGAATGATTTTCATTCCATGGCTAGTGCAGATCTTAGTTTTGTTAAGATTAATTCATTTAAATTTGTTATTTCACAAAAAAGATTTTTAGCATGCCTGACCAAAACATTACTTTATTGGTAAACAGTCAAAGTATAAAACTGGTAATTTCCTTTAAAAGATCAAACATATACTCTATAGTTATCAGAGGAAAATGTTTAATAGTCACAATAAAACAAAAATACATAGTCTAAATAACCTAAGATGGATTTAACATTAATTATCTTTAAATGCCAATGGCTTAAACAATCCTAGCAAGAGATCAAATCTACTGAAATATTTAAAATTGAACAAAGCACAAATTGTCTTCCTTCAAGAAACTCATTTCAAAACAAATAACAATTACAAATGAAATCCTAAGGAATATATGATATTGGTGCAATCCACTTATAAGATAAAGACAAAAGGGGTAACAATTTTATGGAAAACAAATGTGATTAACCCAGAAATCATTTATAAGTATGAAGATAAATAAGGCCTTATGGCATTAGTAATAGTTAAATATAATAACAGAATATGGACCCTAGCCAATCTATACTGATTCCCAGGCATTGGAATAGGAACTGTTAAAAAAAAACCTGGATTTCATTTCCAATAATTATAAGGGCAACTTAATATGAGGAGGAGATTTAACTGTATATTTGATATTTCTGAAACTACATATAAAAGACCACTGCATACATCTGCTGTATCAAAAGCTTTAAACAAGTGGGTAGAATAATTTCATCTTGCATATACTTTCAGATTTAAGGAAGATAAATCTTTGTTGTTTTCCCATCAAGAGCACAGATTTGGTACCCAAATTAGAATAGATAAAATATTTGCTGCCCATGACTTACACTCTAAAATCATTAATTTCTCAATCACTCCCTGCCTCATTTCAGACCACAATTCATTTATACTAAAACTTCAAAATGGGTACAAACCATTAATCTTTAACTCCAGAAATCCAGCATATATAACTAAAATTAAAGAGTTCAAACCCTGGTTATTATCTGAATTACAGTTCTACTTAGATATTAATTACACCAGAGAGATAAAGAAAGTAATGATATAGGACTCATTAAAAGCTTACATATATGGTAAAACTCTAACTTGGTATTAAAAAAATCAGAGAATGAGATTCTGAACCATTAGATCTACATTCCAAACTTTTGTCAGTAAAAGTTGAAAAAATCAAAATCATTTGGAGATAAAAAAGAAAGTAGAAGCATTAAGCAATAAATACAATGAAATTCTAACACATAAAAAACTAAAAATTAATACCTTGACCACTTCTCCCAAATATCTACATATTTTATCCACAAGAATCAAAATACAATCAAAATCTAATAACATTAAAAGTATCTTCCATGAAAAGAAAGGGAAAATGTATCGGATATAGATGACATTCTTGATACCTATAGAAATTACTGTATGGAACATTTCCAAAAAGAAAATATACATATTGATCAATTAAATCTAGATGAAAAATGTTCTAATATAAAAAATACCAGAGAGATTAAAACTAGATCTATAAGTACCCATATCCTACAAAAAAATTACAGATTCAATAAAACAGGGTAAAAATAATAAAGCTCCAGGTATAGATGGCATAATTATGGAAATATATACACGTTTTCCTTCAAAGATACTATCCCTCTTCCATAAAACTCTATTAGAAATTGAGTCATAAGCTTTAATACCACCCTCTTGGAAATATTTCTTAATCACCCCAATCCTAAAGAAAAACAAATCCCCAAACCTCTGTGCCTCATATAAACCTATATCATTATTAAATAATGACTATAAGATATTTATGACAATATCAACTAATAGAATGAAAATACCACTAGCCAAAACAATAAATAATGATCACACTGGATTTATATATCATAAACACAAACATGACAATATTAAAAGAATAATTTCTCTTATAGATTATGTTAATAAAGAAAATAAAGAAACACTCATAATTGACTTAGATATAGAGAAAGTGTTTGATTCCTTAAATTGGGACTATTTATTCAAAATCCTATTGCTGTTTGAATTTCCTGCATCCTTTGTTCATCTCCTAAAGAATATATATAGATACAAATAATTTAGCGAATGTCAAGTTAGGTCCTTTTACCTCTGAATCTATACATATAACAAAAGGCACTAAACAAGGATGTTTCATGTCATTGATTCTATTTGCTCTGGCTATTGAAATATTGGCAGATTCAATTTGTAACAATATAAACTCAAAGGAATAGATGTTTATGAACAATACAATTCTAAAGTAATGCTATTTACTGATGGCATATTACTAACATTATCTAATACAAAAGAGACATTAGAAGAATTAGATATATTAATTGACAAATTTCACATGACTTCAGGACTCCATTTCAATAAATCAAAATATTTTTTTTTATTTTTAAATAAAAAAAAAGAACTGCAGACTAAGGGGGATCACATCATAGAGAAACAAGACTCTACCTTAAAATATCTAGGAATTTAGTTATGCATGGATAATAATGAATTAGTCTCAAAAACTACAATAATATCATCAATACAATTAAAATCTCTGTGGAAAATAGAACAAAATAATATTAACATTTGAAGATAGACTATAGTTAATAAAAATTGTTTTACTCTCCAAGATCCTATATATAGCCTTGGCAATACAATTGTTACCAGAAAGGAATATACTTAAAGAAATAAATTCATGCCTAATAAAATTTTTATGTTTTCCCAAAAGAAACAGAATAGCTTTAATATATCATACAATAACAACAACAATCAGACCATGGAAACAGAGAGGATTAAACTTTCTAGATATAAAAACATATATAAAAGCATCAATATATAAAACAATCTCAGATTGGATAAGTCCAAATTACTCTGCAAATTGGAAAGAATTACTAACTGTAATATCAATAAATTAATTTGATTCACAAAAAAAATTCAAATAACAGATACAAACAATTTGCCATGGCACATATTATGTATTAGTATCCAGTATAACATAACTAAGTCCACTAAAACTCATACGATTAATTATTACATTGACTCATTTAGGAAAATTATTAATGCAAATATAGATCTAAAAATCTGGTTTGATCTTTTAACTCCATTTATAGTCACAAAGAACTTTCCACATAAAATATATAGAGAAATGATTAATTCCTGGGAACAGAAAGGATTTGTCTGTTGGCTCCAATGTATCAAAGAACTAAAAGTTTTAGATATGCAAGTAATAAAAACAACATACAAAATTCCACAACAGGACTGGATAACTTTACAGAGTATTCTGTCATATTCACAAGATTTAAGTAGAATAACTAACAATTCTTCATTTAAAGAAATACCTAAATTTATGAAATACATATATGAAATCATACATAATGACTTTGACATGGGAAACAGTATTTCAAAATTTTACAAAATATTGATAAACTATAAAACAACACCCAAAACCTCATATTGGAAATATATAACAAAGGGGCACTCAATACAGTTAACTGAAGATATTAAAACAAATATCTTATTATCAATAAAATATACATCCTTTACACAATACTGGAAAGTGTTTAATTGGAAATGCTTGTACAGAGCATTCTTAACCCCAGACAGAATCAGTAAACTTAGTTCTTCCATAAAAGGAATATGTTGCAGATGTGAGCAAGTACACAATACAGACTGGAACCACATTTTCTTTGATTGTGTTAAATTAAGCCATTTTGGAATGGTATTAATAACTTTCTACAAGTTTTATTTAATTAATCATTTTATTTAACTAAAGCTCTTGTATTATTAAATGTGAACGAAGGTCCTCATTTGACTAGGTCAAACATGTATCTAGTATGGACTATATTTGCAATTTCAAGGAAGTGTATAACAAGAAGATGAAATACAAACACAATACCAACTTTGGAAGACTTCTACAGCCTATTGAAGACAACAGCATTATTGGAAATTAAAATTAAAGAACTAAGAATTTATCCAAAGCCATTTATCAACAACCTTTGGTGAAAAGTCTTATCGTTGATTGACACTATACAATAATTAATCAAGCACTCTGATAATGGATTGGATATACTTATAAAGTAACTGTATATATTAACATCTCTTATAGTGTCAGGCTACTGTAAATAGTGTACATAGTTATTTAATATGTTATGTATAAATACTATGGAATTCATTCAAATGTATGTGGAAAATAAAAATATTTTTTGGGGAAAAAAATAATTCACAGGCTGCTCATGTCCATTAGCAACATAAGTGACAAACCAGGGGTACATTTGTTCTTTCTAATTCATTGGTCAAGTTACGTTTAAATGGGGTAAGGCATGATCTTCATTTCATATGAATGGGATGCCTGTTCCAGAGAAGGGGTAATGTTTGAAACACATACCTGTCCTTCCAACATGTCCTGTTTATGTCACACATGAGGTTTAGGTCCATAGAATTGGTATTTTTGATGCAATTTGTTCTATGGATGTGCAAAAAATTCATCAGTGTGAGATCAGAGGATGCCTTGTAAGCTAGGCATAGATCACCATGCAGCTGTCTGTAGGAGTCCAAGTACAGGGATAGGGCTTTGAGATGGTCTGCTTAAGATTTGTTTACTCCCTATATTCTTTTTGTGAAGAAGCTCTATTACCTGGTCAGGTACATGGCAAAGGGTGTGTTGTGCTCAATGACTAGCCTACTGACAGCCGAATACAGTGGAACAATGGCCTCCTTGGACCTGGATGCCGTGCCCTTACTTATAAGTTGTACAAAGTGGAATAATTTTCTCACAGCAGTAGACACATGGTGGTCAAGGGTCAGGTTAATGCTGGCGTGTGCTCCCAGATCCCTGACCACTGATTCTACTTTTAGGGGTGTATTATCAATGTGGTAATTTCCAAGGGTGGACATCTGTCTAAAAGTACTATTATGCATTTTTTCACACCGAGTTTTAGTCCATGGCTCTGGCACCAGTTGTTTGTCTGCACTGGGCCCTCTTAAAGAGTATCTATGTATTTAAGTGATTCGAGGAGCACACCAAGTTTGCAGTCATTTCCATACTTTGTCAGCCAGAGGCTCTTGATATTTACCTCAGTTTTAATGAAGTAGATGCCAAAAAGGAGTGGCTCCAGTCCCTGTGGTACTCTGCTAGTGACTGGCCTTTTTACAGAGGTGAATTTCCCTAGCCTAATTTATTCTATATTATTAGTCAGCCAGCTGGCTAGCCATCAGGTGACATATGGGTTTATGCCTATTTTTGTAAGTTTATCTACAATGCCTGAGTGAGGTATTAAGTTGAATGTCTTGGCCAGGTCAAGGTAAGCAGTATGCATTGTTTTGCCCTCAAGCATAGCTTTAAGTGACTGTCTCGAAGAAATCCAAAAGGTTAAGTAGGCATGACCTGCCTTTGACGAACTGAATCAGGTAGAGATCATTGTCTGTAGGTTTTCACTGTCACTCTTTATCAGATCAAGATCCATGATCTTTTGTATGAGACTAATCATATTTATGGCCCTGTAGTTCACTGGGTCCATGGAAGGCCCCCCACACCCACCTTTGTGTAGTAGGATAACAACTGTAGTCCTCCATTCATTTGGCATGAAGCCTCTCTGGAGGCTATGGTTAAATAGTGGGACTGATAGGTCATATTTCATGGTATTCCAAGGCATCCTGGGATATTATCTTGGGCCTTTAAAAGCAGTGTTCTTGGCCTTAGAGAACACAGTGAGGACCTGCTCCCCAGTGAAAATGGTGGGAGTTATTTCCTGGGGGGATGAGAGAGTAAAACTGAAGCTAAAATTTATCAGCCAGCAGATTTATTAAATCCTCAGACTGGATATAGATAGCTTGATTAGTGTTAGTTTAGCACATTGTTGGATGTTACTTTTAAGGTTGCCGACATAATTGAAGAAAGCCTTTTGGGTGTCCTTAGCTTGGGAGGTTATTTTTATCTCAAATTTGGCTTTGGTGAACTTAATTAGTCACCTGAGTTGCTTGTTCAGATGGATGAGGGAATTTTTACCTTGCTGGGCAATGCCTTTCATCTTTTTTACGTGATTTTCTTCCAGCAGGCTAGCTTGGTTTTGGTGGTTGTCCTATGTTTATTTTGCGTAGGTATAGCTGTCTACATGCAGCTATTTACATGATTGTAGAGGGTTTCTGTGAACAGTTCTACATAGACAACTGTTTTGTCCAGGTTTATAGGCCTTGGAATTTTGCTAGACTGTCACTTAGTAGGAGGTAGTTAGCCCTGGAATATTTTTAAATGTTCCATTGTTTGCTGAGGACCCAGGTTTGATATTTATTTCAAAAAGGCCAACTTTGTGGTCTGACCTGACCAATGAGGGCACTACACTAGGGGGAACTACATCATTTATCCATGTTTTTGAGAATCAGGTCAACAATACATGCAACCCTAGGTTATAAGGATATGGCATTGGACTTTACTTATGGTTGGACATAAAGAAACTCAAGTGTATCATACTGTTTGACCAGCCTTGAGGTGTGTCCGAGCTGGATGTAAATTGTTTATGTTTGATGTAAATTGAGACTTCACCACCTTTAGACCCTATTTATGCAGCAGCTGGTCTAAATGTGTGGAAGGCGTTATAGCCTTTCACTGCCAGGATGTTCTCTGCTGCTGTAAACAATTTCTTGGTAACTGCGCAAATGTCTATATTCTTCAGGATGAGCAGAGATGGCAGGGAGTGGAGTTTCTTATTCATATGCCTGGTATTGATCTAAAGGTGTTACTGCTCAATGCTTGTTTAAACTCCTGGCATTGAGCAGTGACCCATTTAGATAATTCTGTGTTGGGTTAGCTATGTCTGTAGGTATATCAGGCTGGCACTGTCTAAAAAAGGCATTATGGGAATGGACAAGGTTTTAGCAAATACTCAAAAACCTGGGGGGGGGGGTAGGTGCACACCATCACTGCAAAGCAGTATGGTCTGCCTACCATAGCCTACCAGGTAGACAAATATTGCAACCGACTTTGCAGTGACACCAAAAACTAAGCCAATTATTAAAGTAAGTTGTCCTCTGTTGGTACTGTCGCATCATCCTTGAAGGAGGTAGAATGCTTTATTATGTCTGTCATCATATAGACCAGAGAGGTACATCTTAGATGTTTTACACTCACATGGACTATGACTGCATCATACTGGTATTTGTAGTTTAATGACTTGAGTGTATGTGTAAGCTGGTGGATCCTGTCGACTGTCAGTCAGCTCCCTGTTACTCTCTCCTTGTTCAGCCTGATGAGTAGAACATGTGTGTGTCTTACAATAGAATCTCCTTTGACTAAAATATTCCCCCAGATTCTCAAAAGCGTGCATGGAGTGCAAGATGAGTGCAGGAGCTCACGCAAGCAATATGTCTGCCTTGCGATCCAGGAACAGCTGGCAGGGGCATGCAAGACAGCTCCAGCACTAATCTTGCAGGGACTAAGCCCTGGTATGCAAATCACCTCATTTGCAGGAGAAATACATGCAAATGAGGTGATTTTGCAATCCAGGAAGCTTGCAATAGTCCGTGCAATCTGCAGAAATGTACTCGGTTAGTAACCAAGTACATTTCTGCAAATTCCAAAATGGAGCTATGACAGCTCCAAATAAAGGATGCATATCATTGAGGAAGCATGCCAATGGCCAAGTATAAGGCCACAGGCATTGCAAACTGTTTAAAAAATAAAAAAATCAACTTTTATTTTTTTTCGCTGATCTCGGCTGTTTAAACATAGGGCAGCAGCGCGCAAACGGGATCGGGGAAAATAAGAAAATAAACTTAAAATGCGCATTCTAACTAAAAGCAGTATTCTGCCATGCAGGTCAGTGGCAGGCATAAGACAACCTGGTCAGTGAGTAATGGTTGCTAAGGGGGGAGGCTCAGTGTGGGACATGTAACTATGCATTAGCAGGCAATCCTATGCAAATGAGGGGAAGGATAGTGAATCCCAGATTTCCCCATGGTGAGAGGCAGGTCCCAAGAGTGTAAGAGTAAAAATAGCTGGGTGCAAGACTAGGATAGAGGTGACATCATGGGGGGTGTCAGGCACACTGTAAGTGGACTTGAGCCATGTGGCTCGGGATTGCTCCTAGCTTAGCACAGCTAAGCTAAAGGTCTGTCCAAACCTGCCTAGCACTTTTTACAAAGTGTAAGCGGGTGTGCGCACCGTGCACCGGGTTTTACAGGAAGAAAAAGGAAGTTAAGCCAGGAAATAGCAGCTCTGTGCACATTTGAGCACTCCGTTTGCACGGCGCGCACACGGGCTTAAACAGGGAGGCAATGGGAAGGGAAAACAGCAGTAGGAAGGTAATCAAGGAGAACTCGCCTAGCTGGCAGGAGAAATGTATCAGAATCAGCCAATTACACAGACAGCAGACTAGCCCAGACCAGAACACTACTATAAACTAAGCAAACACCTTCCCCTCTGGGTTTTCCGCACTCTACACAACCAGTGTATACAAGCGGGGAAATTTTAACAAACAAACCTACAAAATGAGAAGGGCTGCAGCAGGCAACATAGAACAACATGTGCAAGAGGCTGAGGATGGTTAGGATGTGAATGCTGCTGAACAACCTACAGTGAGGAGACGGAGAAGAGTGTACAGACCCAGGGTAACCTACCAGGGGCTACATGAGCTGGAGATAGTGGAGCGCTATAGGGTGAACAGAGACCTCCTACAGCAAATTGTTGCGCTGTGCCAGCCACACCTGACACACCAAACTGGCCGTGGGGAACCCATCCCAGTGGATACCATGGTGTGTAGGCCTAGGTACACTAGCCACAGGTACCTCCCAAAGCACAACTGGGGATATCATAGGGATCTCACAGGTATCAGCATCCAGAGTATTCCACCAGTTCCTGGATGCCATAGCAGCACATGCCAGTGAGCACGTATATTTCCTCAACACACGTGAGGTGTTGACCAGCAATATGCATCTCTTCCACCAAATAGCAGAATACCCTGGGGTAGTGGGTGCTATAGACTGCACACACATATGTATCAAAGCACCACCTGGTGAGCAGGGTAGGGACTACATCAACCAAAGGGGCATCCCCTCCATCAATTGCCAGGTCGTACGTGATGCCCAGGGCATTATATTGAATGTGTGTGCTGGCTGCTCAGCTATGACGAGTCACACATATGGCATCTGATGCAACTGTACCACAGATTTGCCAATGTGGACATACCCTATGGTCACCTAGTGGGGGATGCTGGGTACCGACTGGAGTCGTGGCTGATGACATCCATCAGAAATGCACACACACCTGAACAACAATGCCATAATGAGGCACACGCACAGGCCAGACATATAATAGAAGGTGTGTTTGGTGTGCTCAGGTCACGGTTCTGGTGTCTGGACACATCCGGTGGAGCCTTGCAGTACTCACCAGTGACATGTACCCAAATTGTTATGGTATGTGCTATGCTACACAATATGATCCTGTGGAGACAGCTGCAGCTGGAACAGCATGGGGAGGCACACAGCTCCCCAACCAATGCCAAGGCGTTTACAGGCACAGAGTGACTCAGAGGAGGAACAACCTGAGCCTGCCCCAGTAGACAGAAGGAGGTGTGCCCAGTATGACCTGGCCTTGGCAAAGAGGAAACACATAGCATATGCACTGACACAGTAGGGACCCAGGGAATGACACCTCTCTCTGACTCGCACAGACAGTAAAAGGGATGCCAAACATGACACTAACTGTGCTCAACCATGTATAGGGAGTGTACTATGCGCATCCAACATAGGCAGCCATCCAGCACCATCCTCAAGTCTGGCACACCCTCAAGGTAAGTCAATCAACCTACCAATTGCCAAATGAAGTAGAATGTGTTGTTACCTGTATCTGTGGTATGGATGTGAGCATGCAAGTGAATTGGGTGGGAGAATATTATGGCAGCAGACAGTAGATACCCACAGTGGCACATACTGGAGTCACCATAGTAGCCAGTACTACACAGGTTGACAAAACTCACTGCAGGAAATGGGCTGAGTGACATGTGTGTCCATAAGACCCTCACATACCAGTCAGGAAGGTGCACATACCCAACAACAGTTTCAGCCAGCAGGACAGATGTAGACAAACACAAACAAATGCTGTACTATGGCCTCTGAATGAGCCCTATAGGTAACCCCTCCCCCAGGCCTACACAGACAGATTGCAGCAGGCCAGGCAGTTGGATGTAGGTTGTGAAGGCTAGGAAGTTAGAAACTAATATGTAGGTAATTAAAGCTAAGATCTTAGTACAATGGCATGCCTCTAGCCAGTATGATAGGTAAGACTACAGACTGAAATGGAGTACCTGACATACCAGTACAGTCCTAGCAAATGTGTACAAGTGTCAGGTGTGTCTCCCCCATCCTACTTACACTTATAGTAACAGTCAGGTGTGCCCTCCACTCCTGTGTAGAAATGTAGAAACAGTCAGGTGCCCCCCCCCTGCTATGCAGAAATGTAGCAACAGTCAATGCCAAATGACCGATGGATACCCTGCAGACGCAGCATGCTACCTGTTGGTGTACAACACAAAGGTCAGCACCGCAGTACAAACTACCTGGACTTGATTCTCACATGCAATACAGATGGCCATACTGGGCATGCTCGCACACTTAGAGGAATGAAGGCAATGTCAGTCAACAACATACTGAAAAGTCATACTGGGCATGCTCACAAACTTAAACACATGAAGGCCATGTCTGCAAACATCAGTGGACCAGACATATCTGACAGTCGCAGTTCTTAGTGTAGACACATGTCAGTATGCACCACTCCTGCCTCTCACACACAGTGGATAGGAATACAGACACATATGTAAGGACAACACACTATAAAATGCCAAAGGTAGACGGACACAGATGTGTGGAAGAGGGTGACTGTGACAAGGAGCCATCTGGGCCTGTCCCACCCAGCACACATCCAAAGGGCCCCAAACACATGAGGTGCAGATGTCACTCACCGCAGATACTAGCCACCAGTAACTGTCAGCATGACAAACTATGTGGTGCACGTGCCAGCTGTGCAACATGACTGCACCAGGAAGTAGTCATCTAGTAGCTGTATACACGTACCTGTGACATATGACCCCATGTGTGCCCACATGTGGCATGTCAAAACCTACATGAATGGGTTATGGCCCATGCACACACCGCCCTCTCCATAGCAGTATTATGGCAAGCCTGCTGAGGTCATCCAATGTGTAATACACATTTGGGAGAGCTGTAGCTCAGTAATCTCCATGGTGTGTCCCATAACTGCATACTGCTGTAGTGATAAACTAGTTAGGTAGTAGTTCTAACCCCAGACTTGGCAATTATGTGAGTGCATGTTTTTGTGTGTGTCTGTCTGTCTCTGACTTTAGAGAGAGAAATGCTTTTTAGGCTACTCACACTCTGTACAATTCATATACTCAACTTTGGCAAGGCTGCTGATGTCACTCACCTAGAAATACACTTCTGGGAAAGTCACAGCCCAGTAATCTCCATAGCACATCCTGTAACTGCGTACTGCTTTAGTGTGATAAAGTAGTTAGGTAGGTATTCTATCCCCAGACCTAGCAACTGTGTGTGTGTGTGTGTCTGACTGAGTAGTGAGCAATGCTTTTTAGGCTACTCACACTCCGTACAATTCATATACTCAACTTTGGCAAGGCTGTTGATGTCACTCACCTAGAAATACACCTCTGGGAAAGTCATAGCCCAGTATTCTCTGTAGCGTGTCCTGTAACTGCGGACTGCTGTAGTGTGATAAAGTAGTTCAGTAGGTGTTCTAACCCCAGACCTGGCAAGTGTGTGTGTGTGTCTGACTGAGTTGAGTGCAGTGCCTTTTTTAGGCTACTCAAACTCCGTACAATGTATATACTCAACTTTAGCAAGGCTGCTGAAGTCACCCACCTAGAAATACACCTCTGGGAAATTAATAACCCAGTAATCTCCGTAGTGTTTCCTGTAAGTGCACACTGCTGTAGTGTGAGAAAGTAGTTAGGTAGGTGTTCTAACCCCAGACCTGGCAACTGTGTTTGTGTGTGAATCTGTGTGTGTGAGTGACTGAGTAAGGAGCAATGCTTTTTAGGCTGCTCACACTCTGTACACATCATATACTCATCTTTGGCAAGGCTGCTGATGTCACTCACCTAGACATACACCTCTGGGAAGGGTGTAGCTCAGTAATCTCCATAGCGTGTCCTGGTAACTGCATACTGTTGTAGTGTGATAATGTAGTTAGGTAGATGTTTGAACCCCAGACTTGACAACTGCGTGTGTGTGTGTGTGTGTGTGTGTGTGTGTGTGTGTGTGTGTGTGTGTGTGTGTGTGTGTGTGTGTGTGTGTGTGTGTGTGTGAATCTGTGTGTCCATGTGTCTCCCTCTGTCTTTGACTGAGTAGAGAACAATACATTATAGGGTACTCACACTCCTTAGAATTCATATACTCAACTTTGGCAAGGCTGCTGATGTCAACCACTTAGAAATAGACCTCTGGGAAGGTTGTAGCTCAGTAATCTCTGTAGTGCATCCTGTAACTGCATACTGCTGTAGTGTGATTTTTAACTGTGGTAGGGTTCCATCTCCAGCCATGGCAGTTCTGGATGTTTTGTGTGTGTTCCAATGTCTGTGTATGGAGCAATGCATCATAGGCTACTCACTCGCAGTACATTTCAAATGCCCTATTTTGGCAATCCTGCTGATATCATTCATTGTGAAATACAACTTTGTGGAAAAAGGTCTGTAGTAATCCCTGTGGTGCGACCTATAACTACTCCATGCTGTAGAGTGCTATAGGCCTTGGTCAGGGGTTCAATGCCCACACATGTCAGTTGTGGATGTTTTGTATGTGTCTCACTGTCTTTGTAGGGAGAAATGCATTTTAGGCTAGACACCTGCAGTACAGTTGAAATGCCCTTCCTTGGTAATCCTGCTGATGTCATTCATTGTGAAATAAACTTTTGGGGAAGGATTTTTCTAGTATGCTGTAGTGTGATATAGACCTTGGTCAGGGGTTCTATACCCACACATGTCAGTTATGGTTGTTCTGTGTCTGTCTCACTGCCTGTGTAGGGAGCAATGCAATTTAGGCTAGTCACTCACAGTACAGTTGAAATAGCCTTCTTTGGTAATCCTGCTGATGTCATTCAATGTGAAATACACCTTTGGGGAATAAGTACTTCAGTAATATCCATGGTGCATAGTGCTGTAGTGTAATAAGCTAGTTAGGTAGGGGTACAACTCCCAGACATGACAGGTTTGTGTGTGTGTGTGTTTGTAACTCATATCCTGTGTAGAGTTGGTTGTGAGTGTGTGACACCTGTGGGAAATGTGGAGGGGGTTTTGTTTATTTCTTTTATGGTGGCCCTACTATATTGCACAATGTCAACCATACAGGGATAACAGATGTAAATTCGCTGAGAGACTGGGGTGCAAAGCCATACCCATACATGTGACATCAAGGCCAGCCACGTGTTTGGCTGTGGGGGAGGCCTATTTGTACAAGACATATAGTGTGTGGGGCCTCTCAACCCCATTAACGGTGCATGTGGACATATGTGTATTTGTTAAACTGCCATTGCTATGGCCATCTATACCTATATAGATTTATATATCTGCTAATATATATATATATATAATAACTATGTCCATATATACCTACATATATATATATCTGCGTACACATATGTAACATGCTGTGTATATGTAGACATATAGGTATAGACACATATATGTGTCGATTTAGGCATATGTATGTATATATGTGCATATATATTGATATATATGTATATAGTTTTAGAAATTAATATATATGTATATATATATATATATATATATATATATATATATATATATATATATACATATCTAGATATGTTGTATCTGTTTAGATATTAATATAGGTACACACACATATACATCTAGATGTTGGTATACATTCTCTGTACTGTTGCATGACTGGACTGGATGATATGCTTCTGCAAACATTAAATCTCTTTGTATCTGTCATGGCTTAGTGGTAAATCACTTTGTCTATGCTGTGCAGGGTCCTTGGTTTGAGCCTTGCAAGAGCTGTTAATTTTGTTGCTAGGCAGAACACAGCCCGTTGGATACACAGTGATTAAGGCTCTTTAAAGCAGTTGTAAGCAGGTTTGCCTGGGTTTGCATGGAGCTAAGCAATGCCTACACAGGTTAAGCAATTCAGCAGCTGAGTATAACAAACTGCAACCAGACTTTAGCAGTGCTTACCTCTGCACAAACCCACGTAAAACTGCTTTAAAGTGCCTTAATTACTCTGTATCCACAAGACCTTGTTCTGCCTAGCAACAAAACAAACAACCTCTGCTAGATTCAAAATCAGGACGATACACACCATAGCCAAAGTGATTTACCTCTAAGCCATCCCAGATATACATAACCCTGCTGTATTCACAAACATATCATCCAGCCCAGTCATTCAACAGTACAGAGAATGTATTCCAACATGTAGATGTATGTGTGTGTGAAAATATATTAATGTCTAAACAGATACAACATATATATATATATATATATATATATATGTATATATATATATATATATATATATATATATATATATATATATATATATATATATATATTTATACATATATGTAAGCTGATATTTATATCTATATAGGTATATATGGACATACATCTGTAGATAAAGTGTGAACATAGCAGAGACATATATGTCCACATGCACCATGGGGTTGACAGGCACAAGCAACATATGTCATGCACAAATAGGGACCCCCCCCCCACAGCCAAACACATCTGCCCTGCAATACACCACCAACTGTTGCAGATCCCATAACCAGGACCTTACATGGCAAGGGCACACGATGTTAACAGTACTCCATCTCACCTCTATGATGTCAGGCTGGTATCAGTAACATATTATGCAATACAGTCAGGCTCATAATGACTCCCATTTTGCAATCATCTACTACCTTTGTTAGCCAGAGTCCCGTACCATTGGCCTGTACTTCAGAGATATAGATGCCAAACAACAGTGGTCCCAGGACTGAACCCTGAGGTGCTCCACTTGTCACTTGTCTGGGGATGGATTTGGAGTCAGTTACACCTAGAGTTTGAGTTCTGTCAGTAAGCCATGTGGCAAACCATTGAGTGGCATAGGGATGTATGGCCGGATAAGGTATGTTAATCTATGTTTCCAGACTGGGGGATGGTGTTGAATGGCTTGGCGAGGTCCACATAGGCTTTGTGGACTGCCTTACCCTCTTCAACAGCTATGCAGACTGAGTCAAAGCAGTCAGTCAGTTTCAGGAGACAGGACTGTCCCTCCATGTGCCCAATCTGTGTGGGGTCCAGTGTTTGAGGGTTGCCAATGTCTGCGTTCAAATCATCCCTGATAATGCATTCCATGGCCATGCAGATTAGGCTCGTCAGACTGATGTGACGGTTGTTCCAGGGATCACAGGTGGATCCCCCTTGTGGAGTGCGATAACTGCAGCTGTGCGGCACTCAGTGGGCACCAGGCCTGATGCAAAGCTATGATTACACATGACAGTTAGGTGAGTTGCCATTCCATTTTTTAGTTCATATAGTACACAACCCAGGATGTCATCTGGTCCCATAGATGCTGTATTCTTAGCTGTGGATAGTGCATTTTCTGCCTGTGTAGCCATGATTACTGGGCAATGGAACCCTTTACATATTGACATGGGCCCTTTTGGGGGTGAGAAGGGGTGAATGTGGCACTAAATCAATCTGCCAGATATTGGCACATTCCATGGGAGCAGTCTATGTAATCCCATTCTGTTGCAGCTCAGAGCACTTCTGAGCATTGCCAGTTAGAATTCGGGCATAACTATAGAATGCTGTGTCTGTGGAATCTGTGGTGATTTTAGTTACATAACCAGCTTTGGAGGATTCCATGAGGGATCTCAATGTCTTACTGGGGCTGGTAAGGGAGTTGTTTGCATCCTTGGATTATCCTATTTTCTTCAACAGTGTCTTCCGTCTGTTGTATACTCTGTTAATGGCAGGAGACCACCAGACTGGCTTGATCATTTGGGAGGTGAGCATCGTGGTTCTATGTGGGATGTCAGGAATCATGCACAAGTAGCTGTGCTCATACAGTGCCTTAGTGCAGGATTCATCAGTTGAACTTTCAGCTCCTGTCTCCATGGATGTCACAAACATTGTCACTTCTGCCTTGAGTAGCATGAAGTTGGCCTTGGAGAGGTCTTTTATGGACAACTGCATATATATTCCTTTCACATGTCCAGTTTGATTAGCCTATGGTGGGATTACTTTGGTGGAACCGCAGTCCCGTGTACTTTTATGATGGCTTAGTGGTTAATTACTGTGACTATAGTGTACAGGGTCCTGGATTCATGACCTGCAAAGGAAGGTTATTTTTGTTCTCTCCAGAACAGTAGTTAATGCATACAGACTAATTATGGCAATTTAGGTTAGTCATACTCATTACAATTCAGATGCCCTACTTTGGAAATCCTGCTGATGTCAATCACTGTGAAGTACACCTTTGGGGAAAGAGTACTCCAGTAATCTCCATGGTGCGTTCTATAATGGCATAGTGCTGTAGTGTAATATTTAGTTAGGTAGGGGTTCTAATGACAGGTGTGTGTGTGTGTGTGTGTGTGTGTATGTGTGTGTGTGTGTTGATGTTTGTCATTTGTGTCCTGTGTGGAGGTGGTTGTGAGTGTGTAACAACTGGACCCAATGTTGAGTGTGTTTTTAAAATTTCTTATATGCTGCCCCTAGCATAAATCACAATATCCACTGTGCAGGGATAACAGATGTGATATCAGTACATAGTCAGTCACGGGATCGATACCCTGGTCTAGTAGGTGTGTGACACAAACATGCTTACCTTTTACTCCCCCAACCCACCCTGACTTATCTTTGCCTCTGTCTGCCTCTCTCACTCCCTCTCTGGTGGATGTGAAGACTTACACCTGCTTTGCTTAGGCAGTGGCATGTGTATTGTCAGTGATGCTCATGATCAGCTGATGGCCTCTGCATGGATTACAGCCCTCTTCTAGCTGATTGCATGTGGAACAGCTGTGGTAACATTCCCATAGCCAATTGTATGGAAACACACTCCAATATCTAGGAACATCATGTTGGTGTTGGGCCTTTTCATTCAATGTGAGCAGAAACTAGATCTGTTGTTTGGCAAATAGCATCACAGATGGATTGGGGACTTACCTCTGACAACATACACTGTGGAAACAGGCCAACACATAGGAGGGGGATGCGCCTGTCCTAACTGCAGACTGTAAGTGCTGCTATACTGCAGTTGGGGTACTATTGGTTTAACAGGGTGTGTGTGAATATGGCTGTCCTACATGTTTTAATACTTGTCACGTCAGTGCTATGTTTATGAGGAATCCCCATCTGTAGGGTCATCTGCAGAATGGGCAGTGTGTGGTGCCTTGTGTTCCTTGTGTTACCCACAGAGCACCTATCTCTCAACTGCAAAAGGTAGTGTGAGGATTGCAGTCAGTAGATGGTGACAGCTGGGAGAGTTACTGACGTCATATCCCTCATAGGACATATGTTGCATCAAACTCTGTTACGACAGGAAATGTATGAGATCATCACAGCGACATGTCAATACTGGGCCTGTGTTTGTGCCTCCAGCCACAACCCTGTCAACCATTGTACATATGTCATGCAGTAGGGGGTGCATATGTTCTGTACACCATATTCATTGACAGCATATCTGATAACAAGCCAGTGAGATGTCAGACTGCTACACATGTTATATATAGTAGGGGTTATATTTGAGGACATAGCCTGGGCATTCTGTGGTTGCGTGTACAGTACTGAGATATGTGTAAGTCTGGTAATTGTCGACAGTGTGTGTATAGTGCATATGTACCTTGGCCTGTGTACAGACTGTGGTAGATGTCATTGTTCTTGGTCCTGTTCTATCTGATGTTACATGCTGCTCAACTGTATGTCACCCTATCAGCTTACATGTTTGTAGGGGAAAACACACACATGTCCCAAACCACAGACAGCCATAGGACCACACTGTGTAGCGGCCCAGTATATGTAGGGTTGTTGTGTGAGTGGCTCATATGAGGATGGTGTACATCAGATAGTCCATATACTGTAATAGTATGCTAGCTTACCATATGTGGCTGTGGCTGTGTTCACATTGATTGTGGTTATGCACTTTCACACAGGTGTCTGTTACTCTGTGATGCGACATGCCTGTAGAGCTTGCTATCTATGCAGGTACATGTGTATTCCCACTTAGGAGATGTAGCCCAGTGTTGATTCAGTCTGCCTGTAGCCTGCACTGTGCTTTGTTACATGCCGAGCAGCTTACTGTACTTATACAGTGATATGTCATGTCCAGATACTTGCCAGATATACTGCTGCCTGGCCACCATAACAGTCATGTATGTCAGACAAAGCAGTGGGATGCTGTTCAGATGTATGTCAGTAACTAGTGGATAGTATGTGACCATGGCACCTCTGAACCAGTGGTTATTATGTGTCAGGACAGACAGGGGTGTATGAATAAATAACCAATGGGGGAAAATGTATACCAGTATGTATGTGTTATACCCATCTAAATGGCTAACATCCACTTTGACAGGCCTGGTCCACATGTCTTGCATGAAGTGGTTCTGCGTATACCCCTGGACTGACCCGTGTGTGTCAGGCTGTCCACATATATTGGCCATATTGCAGCTGTAGTCCACAGGGGCATTACTGTGCTAGCAGTGGTACTGTACTATGATGACATTAGGATGTCTGTAAGTAGCCAATGGCACACATGTTAACAGCAGATGTGGCCTCCCATAAACACCATTTCTGTGAGGACAATCCCTATTACAGTAGCAATAGTCTACAAATATACCTGCACTATATACGTGACATCCCCTTGCACTCAAAGGTTGGGACTGTTGGGGCTGCAGTAGGGCTCCACTACATGTGCAGGACATATGGTGAACATATATGTATAAATGAGTATACATATATCCATATAGATATGTACATATATACATATCTTGCTTACTGTATGACAACAATTTTACACATATGTGCCTGTGTTCCAGCCTCCTTCCTCCACCTACATACCAGCCTTTGCACATATGACATGCTGTCAGGGGTTGTTATGTAGTGGGCTGTGTGTATGTCATACTGTCATTCCTGCCATCACTCCACTGCTGTTGTGTCCCCCGCACATACTGGGGGGTTGGGGCCATATATGTATGGGCTTCACCTACACAATACATATGTGCCCTAATGCACTCCAGAGGCCAGTGTATGTAACAGTGGTATATGGCCCGGTATTAGGGAGGGGGGCTGCACCAAGACTAACCTAGAGTGTTACAACATGTATGGGTATCTGGGATAACCTGCCTTAAGGTATCTGGATGTACTTTACCATACAATCCACCTTGGGTAAATGCAGGCCTACTGCCTCCTGCCATACGGGATGTTCTGTTTGTGAGTGTGATTGCGATGGTGTCAGGTATGCCTTGTTATGTAACAGATACATCCCATTGTGTCAACTGGGATCTGTACCCCCTAGGGATTGTGTACAGAGTATAGATAGAGGCTGCTTACCTATATATCTGCATTACAAACTCTTGATTGTCTGGTATGCTGTGGCCCAGTCTGTCATTACTAATGTACTACTTGAAGGCCTCGGTCTGGACAGCAACATATGTCAACCTTTCCAGACTACTGTCTTAGTATAACTGTTTCACAGTTGCATTACACTGTTCATATGAATGTCAGTGTCTAAACAGCTATATGACATGGCATGTACAACTGTCATAGTACACAAATAAAGCTTTCACATTCATTTATGCACACCCGTGTGTGGTGTTATACCCTTTGATATCTCTGTGGTTATATGTTGCAGGCTATGAATGTCATTCACATGGGTGGCTCATACAGTTACCAGTTGGTAAGGTGGTGACTGTAGGAATACTGGCTGCTCCATATTGTGTGCACGTACTACATATGTATATTACTGTACAAATCTCTGTGTGTGTATGTGTAGTTACATATATATATATATATATATATATATATATATATATATATATATATATATATATATACGCACACCTGTATCTGCATATATGTGTCTGTGTATATGTATCCTAGGGATGGCTTTGTCATGTCTGGTCCTGGTTATAGGAACTGAAACACTTGGTACTGTATTACAGGGGGGTCATGCTTGGCTGGGGGGGTATACCTTTTCATACCAGACGTATATGGTATGGGGCCTCTCAACCCCATTAACATTGCATATTTCCCCATTATCTACAGATGTATGTCCGTATATACCTATATATGTATGTGTGTATATATATATATATATATATCTGCTGACACACACACACACACACACACACACACACACATATATATATATATATATATATATATATATATATATATATATATATATATATAAAACCTGCCGTATATATTTAGACATGTAAATGTGGACATACATATCTATAGATGTAGGCATTTGCATATTTATATATTCATAAATATATATATATATATATATATATATATATATATATATATATATATATATATATCAGTATGTTGTAATAATTTAGACATTAATATATTTACTCACACACATACGTCTACATGTTGGAATACATTTTCTGTACTGTTGAATGACTGGGCTGGATGATATGTTTGTGAATACATCAAGAACATGTGAATCTGAGATGGCTTAGTGATAAATCGCTTTGGCTATGGTGTGCAGTGTCCTGGGTTTGATCCTAGCAGAGGCTGCTTATTTTGTTGCTAGGCAGAACAAGCGCCATTGGATACAGTGTGATTAAAGGACAACCACACCCATAGACTCAAAAAAATGTTTATTTCATCATGGTTTGTTATTTCCTACATTTTAACACCACTCTGGGACTATTTAGAGTTTTAGATATTTTTATATGTAATTTCTGACTCTGACCACATGGCGTCTGGCTTCTTGAAATAAGTCTGACTGTTTAGTCTACCTCTAAGTATCCCAGAATGCATTGTTTGTCTCCAAAAAATTGCATCAGATCTGCCACATTTTCCCTAAAGCTCCTGTCATTCCACTGGTTTTACAGGCATTCACTGCTGTTTTATAGTCACCTACTTTTGGTTAAAATTGTATCCCTTTTCAATGGCTACTTCAAACACAAACAGTGCAAATGCTACAAAACAGAACTGAAAAGTGCATTTTATTGCTCTTTCTTCTTAGAAATGCTAACTTGATTTATTTTGTGAAGGCTGAAATCTAGTTCTTCAAGGTATCTCCCCTCCCCCTTCAGACCTACCTTCCCTAGCTGTCAAAGGGCTAAGGGTAATTTGACCCATTATCTGCATGTGATTGACAGCTCACAGCAGGTGGCCAGACTAATGTACTGCTTTCTTGTCAGCCTTTCCTTCCTTACAGTGGGAGATTTTTTTGTTGCACTCCTCCTGTCAAATTTAGAACCAAGCTCCATAGCACTGGGAATAATCATTGTTTTGCAAAGCATCAAACTCCCACTTATTTTTCCATCCTGTTTGGTTAAATATCTAACAAATGATGCACTATAAACACAAAATATTTCAAAGACTTGCATGACAGCACCCACATGATTATTTAAGTGGTAATTTAAGAAAATTACAGTATTGCATACTTCTTGTAATTTGATGTAGTGTTGTCAATTAATTGTGACAGACATCTGCTTATGTAAAAACATGCAATTAATGTCTACGCATGGTCATTGCAAATTTATGCTCTTAGTTTTTGCAGCTGTTACTGTGCTTCTGCCTGTACTTTGTCACATATCAGTAGGGCTCTTTAGAAAAGTGAGATTATATTTTTACATTTTTGCTAGGTTAAGAGTGAGCTGGGCAAGGCAGCTTTGTCATCACAATGTGGGAGGTCCATTGACTCTTCTATACAGCATGCAAATCAGGCAGGGATTACATCACTTTGGGGGAGGAAATGTCATGGTAGCTAGAGCAAAAGCTCTGGCAGATGTGACATCATCATTTCAGAGCCAGCTTGAGGTTTTTCAACTTGGTTTTCAAAGTGAAAGTAAAACAGTACAAAAAGGTAGGAAGCCTAACAGGGAAAACAGTTGAGTGGATTAGTTTTTAAAGCTGCATTGGTGATTTTTCAAGGCTGTATCAACAAACAGGGACTAAAAGAGACAGCAGGTTGAGCAATCTGCTTTAATATCCTGTTGTTGTCCTTTAAGGCACTTTTGAGCAGTTGTAAGCGGGTTTGCGTGACAGTAAGCACTGCTAAGTAATGGTTACTGTTTCTTATACTCAGTTAGCTCCTGAATTGCTTAACCTATGTAGACATTGCTTACACCCATGCAAACAGGCTTAATCCCACCTACTGCTGCTTAAAAGTGCTTACTTCCACTTACCCCCATGCTAATTCCTTTAAAAGAAAAGAAAAAGGGGTTGATAGGAAAGTGGTGAAGAAAGGGCAACAAAGAGGGAAAGACAGTAGGGAAAATAGCTAGGGATGTGCAGGAAGGGTGTAGGGAAGGTCTATAGCTGCCCATTTCTTCTACAGCAACAGCTGTGCATATACACTGTATTTGGAGGTGAATTTGGACACTCGAACCCCTGGGAGAGGGGTGAGGACAACAATAATTCATTGTGATGCCAATTAGACTGGATTACATGTGTTCAGTGGACACATCTGCGAAATGGATAGCTATGTATGGGGCATGATTTTTGTGTGGGGAACAGATTGCCTTTTTTTTCTGGTGGGAGTGGAATGTTGGGGAGGGGTAGTAGGTATATGTGGGGAGGATGGTTGTGTAGGTGAACAGACAAGGCACACAAGACGCATACAGGGTCGGTATATGACACATATTGGGAGTAAACACCTTGGACGGGGGTGTTTGGAAGTCGCAAGCCCATGAGCCCCTAACTGGAAACAGTGGGACTGAGGTCCCCACCCATGTGCAGTCACCACTGCACCTTCACGGCCCCAAAGGTGGCTGTGCTGGGGGCTGTGTAGGAGGCACAGGCTCACCCTCTAATAGCTCAACTTGGCCCTCAAGCTGGCGTAGCCGGCCTCGATACTCCAGATCAAGCTCCTTACGCACCACGGCCCGGACCTGTTGATGGGTGACAGGTTCCCCTCCGTGCCCACTCTGAGGGGGGGGCAAGCCCCATCCCCTACAGCAGTTCCACCCAAAGGTGGCGCAGGGCCCACAGAGGAAGAGGTCCCATGCTGGGCTCCAGATGTGCTGGTGCCCAGTGCCATGGCCAGCTGAAGTAGGACAGGTGGGTCCACTGGGACAGGCCTTCCCATACGAGCTGTCTTGTCGCAGGTTTATGCCAGATATGAGTTAGTAACAGTCAACAGCATTCAGGATTAGTTATAACAGCATGCATAGGTATTCCTATTAACCCCAAACACCAGATCTAACACAGCTGCAGAGTAAGCAGAACACATGCATATATGGAACAACAGTGGCCATTACAGGAGCATGCAGGTTTCATTGATGGCAACAGGCCACCAATATGGGTGTATTTTAACATGGCACATGCATAGAAACAAATGTGAATATTTATAAGCCATTAGGATATATGTCCCAACAGAAGTTTGGAGTGTACACATACCAGCTGAGGAGTGTCATTGGGTTATTTTGCACATATAGTAGGGGTGAGAGAGAGAGTTCAATTAACAACTAATATATCCTTGTATTTTTCACAACATTCTTATTCACTGCAGTGATCTTTCCCTTACAAGTATTATTACACTACCCAATAACCTTATATTGTACACTGGTATGTTTATAGATTATTATATATGTAACCTGTGTCTTACCTACAGGCATGACAGGCTGCAGGTGTTAATGCAACATATGTTGAGAATTGCTGTCATACACTTTGGGTGAGGTGCTAGGATGACAGGTTTGTTTTCATATACATTCTCTGAATATGTACATGTTTGACTATCAGTTTTATGTCATTGACAGCTGCCTACATTTCTTGGGTCATCACACTGAATTTTCAGGGGAACAGGGTACCAGGCTGGTGATATGGGCCATTTATCTGGTCATGCTGGATAGATTGGAACAGTTGTGGGGTATGAATATGCATACAACTTTCAATATGAACATTCTAGCAAATTATATGCAGTTGTTGAGTGTAATTATGCATACAGCTTTCTATGTGAACATTGTAACAAAATCTGTACAGTTGTGGGGTATGATTATGCATACAACTTAGTAGCACTCCCAGGATTTAAACCCCTGCTGTGTGCGACAAATTATGATAGCTAACAACACAGTACACTGTGCTATCAGGGAATTGATGTAAAGCTTTTGACTGTTTTCTATCTAAGTCTCCCTAACTTGTACAATATGACTGACCTCTTGGCACTTCCAACATTGTTATGCAGGACTTCATAGACATTTCAGCTGCATACCACAGTGTGGATGACACTGTTTAAGATACAACAGTACTATTTATAGTATGGAACAGATCACCAACATATGAGAGAAGAGTAAACAGAAGCACTCCAGGGATTATACCTTTATTCACAGACTATTACACATTTATTTCTACTGGTACAACACTTTCTAAGGCTCTTATATTTGTTTGTTATGACAGTACATGCAGACTGATTACTAACCTGCCTCACGACACAGCCTTCACAGCCTAGCATCATGGGCTTGCTGGTTCGTAGCCTGCTCATCTGCAGCTGTCAGAGGAATGCAGTGATATTTAGTGATACCTATCCATAGTATGCACAAGCTAGGCAATTATTTACTACTTAGTAGAATGAGTACTTAGTACTGGAGCATTGGGCAGCTGCCGAGACTCCTGGATCCACTGTTCCATAATAATAAATAAAAAAGGTTTCTTCGTTTTATTTAAATGTAGTTACTGTTGAACACATGAGTACTTTTGGTGGGGATATGCGGACTCCTATGAGCGTTCTCGCTCGTTTATTTACACTTTCTTCTGTTCTACTTTGCAGGGGCATGTTTATTCTGAGAGCCCTGCTCTCAGCCACGCTCCCTGCACTCGTCCATGCTTCATGTAGGATTTTGAGCTCAGGCAGTGTGCCTGCATTAATATGCATGGTGCGCTGCCATCCTCCTCTTAAACTGACACTTCCATGCAGGACTAGATTAGTCCTGCACGGGAGATTAGTAAATTCAGGGAATTGTGTTCTGTGATGGTTTGCCTTATGGGCATAGAGGCTGATACACCCTGTGATGCCTCTGCATGTGTCTGGGTTCATGTTGTCTTTGAAGATTGTTCTAGAGGGTGCTGGAGTTACTTGTTTTGTGTGATATTTCTGGGTGGCTTTGAGGTTTTGGAAGATTACATTTACTGTAAAAGTTCACTCAGACTCTGCCATAGATTGCTTTGAGGGAAATGTTAGTTTGTTTTTGCTTTCTTGTATTTTGCATTGCCATACCGTTCAACTTCTTAGAACAAAAAATCTGGACAATGCCATAAATAATGGAGGGATAAAGTCCCAAAAATAGGGACAATTTTTAAATATTGTTCTTACAAACTTAGAAAGTTAATATAACTAGGGTTTTGCATTAACATGGATTTTCTGAAGGATATAAAGTCTGAAACTCAAATGTCTATCATAGGTTGGTACTAGGCTATCGGCCCTAGGGCCTATACAAGCCTAGCCATAACAATTCCCTGGATATTTCTTCCCACAATATTTACTTCTCTGGACCCCTGTCTAACTGACATAATCCCTGGGGTGAATTTCTTATCTCCCATCCAATCATCAAGGTTCCTTTTGAAGAGGGCCAAGGAGGCACTCTGCTTGACATGTATGGGCAGTCTATTCCAGAGTATGGGGAGTCTCTGGGTCAGGAACCTATCTGTCCAGCATGTTTTGTTCATTGTGATGACAAGGTTTAGATCCCTGGAGCATATGGCTCTGAGGGATTGTGATTTCTTTAAGTGGAGCATGTCCAACAGCTCAGGGTTTGACATGGCCTTGTATGTTAAGCAGAGATCGCCTCTGAGTAGACGATATGCCACAGAGTATAGCTGGAGTATAGTTGAGATGGTCAGCATATGGAATCTGCTTTAGGCCTGTGATTCTTTTAGTGAGGTATTTCTGTGGCCTTTCCAGCTGTTGCAGATGTCTTGTGAGATACATACCAAGCGGGGCATTATACTCTATAATGGGTCTAATGAGGGATGAGTACAGTGGGACAATGACCTTCTTTTTTCTGGATGAAAAGCCCTTAGTGATGAGGTGTGCCACATAGAAGGATTTCCTGACTGTTGTGGTGATGTGGTTATTGAAAGTGAGACCACTGTCCACCTGTCTCCCTAAGTCTCTCATCACACTTTTGATGTTTAGTGCACTGCCACCTATGTGTTAATTCATGGGTACATATTTTTTTTCCAAAGGGGGTAAGTATACATTTCTTGGCATTAAGCTTAAGCCCATGGCTCTAGCACCAGGCATCTGTTTCTGTAAGGCCCTTTTGTAGAGTATCCACATCATTTGGGAATTCAGTAATAGCTCCCAGTTTGCAGTCATCTGCGAACTTTGTTAGCCAGAGTCCCTTAGTGTTGGCCTGTACTTCAGAGAAGTAGATGCCAAACAAGAGTGGTCCCAGGACTGAACCCTGAGGTACTTCACTTGTCACTATTCTGGAGCTGGATTTGGAGTCGGCTACTTTTACAGTCTGGGTTCTGTCAGTAAGCCAGTTGGCAACCCATCGAGTGATGTAGGGATTTATGCCCAGCTTAGTAAGTTTATCTATGATTCCAGAGTGGGCGACAGTGTTGAAGACCTTGGCGAGGTCCAGATAGGCTGTGTGGACTGCCTTACCCTCGTCCACAGCTTTGGAGACTGATTCGAAGAAGTCAAACAGGTTCAGGAGACATTATTTTCTGACTTCATTCTTCAATGATTGCCATAAATCCACAATGTTATGAGGAATGTACCAAAAATATGAGACAAAATCTGGACTTTCTGTGAAAAAATGGACAGTTGAGAGGTATGTGCATTGCTTCACTGACTTCTATTTTGTATATTGTGGTTTATTTTCTTTACATTGTGTTTTACTTGCATTCTGCTTTTAATTGCTTAATTAAAATATGAAAGAGACCACAGTTGGGTCTCTTGTGAATCACACAGAAATTACATTTTCTCCCCTCCATCCATCCTGGTGCTGTTGTGATTTTAAACTCAATTGTTTTTCTAGCTGCCTGCCCCTTATATTAATTTGACCACATATTTACTTCCCTCTCCTCTTTTGTTGGCTATTGTAAATAAGCACAAAATTATAATTTTGTGAAAGCACTCCCCTTCAGTGATTTAAATGTATTGGCCATTCCACTAGAGCCAGAATACAAAATGCCTATGATGGTGGACCATCAACCATCCCTGGAAACTTCAAACCCTTTAATCTGTCTAGTCTAATATGCAAAGCCATGGAACGAATTATCATGGAAATGAGCAATAAAAACATTGGCAACCCACAGACACTGGACTTATCTCAGTTTGGTTTTGTCACAGGAAAGTCATGCCTACTTAACCTGGTAGATTTCTTTGCTTCTTTCAGAAACTTAAAGGCAATGCAGCCATCTTACATTAAGAAGGTCTCCAATCCACCCTTGTGTCAGAAGAGGGTGGATATAGCCTTGTCTCAGCTGGAGGAAGGATCATTCTGTGATTTTCTATTGGCAGACTAGTTTAAAACTGTTTATAAGCCTGTCTTCTGTGCATTTTTTGGCACAATTAACAGGAGCTGCTCTGCACTTTGCATCCTTTGCCAAAGATCCAGAGTGTTTCTGCCTGAATCCAAGCCATCCAAAGCTAAGAACAAGAATTTAAGCTTATGGTAAACAACCCACACATACTGAACAGAACAGTGCATGAACAGAAACCACCATTACACATACCAACACACATATCAGTATCTCAGCAATACATCCCTAAGGCAAACACCTCAAAACCAAATGGCCTGGTCATAGGTGACTCAATAGTGAGACACACATCTGTTACCCTCACCAGGCTGGACAAGGAGAAGGTCATGGTTAGCTGCCTGTCAGGTGCCAGGATCCATCAAGTCATGCATGCACTCAAGTCACTAAGCAGCCATTACCATTATGAGTCTGTCATAGTATATGTTGGAGTGAATGACTTGAGATGTACCTCTCTGGACTATATGATGAGACATGATAGAACCCTCAGAGTGTATGTTTCAGACAGGTATGTCCCTTGCCCTAAGAAACATTCTACCTTCACCCAGGATGATGCCACAGTACAGACAAAAAAATAATGGATTTCAAGAATTGGCTTAGCTTCTGGTATCACTCCAAGGGGATCCAGAATCTGTCAGCCTGGGAAGACATGGTCAACATACCACAATGCTTTACCAGAGATGACCTTCATCTGTCTCCTCAAGGCTTTTGGATACTGGCAAAGATATTTACCTCCCCCATAGTGACATTTTTAGGCTATGTCAAAGGAAGAAACTAGAGACAAACTCCAGGCATGCTGCTTAATGCTAGGAGCCTAAACAGAAACTGCACATATTAGAAGCACTCCTCACCACAAAAGATGCTGAAGTCTGTGCAGTCACTGACACTTGGTTCAAGGCCACAGAGAGCACCTTGGCCATACAACGCTATAATGCCTTTCACACATTCAGACCCCAAAAACAAGGGTGAAAGAACCAAAGGAGGAGGTGTATCCATTTTCATTAAATCCAAATACACCTCAGAACTGGTGGAACAGTGTGATTCCCTTGAGCTACTCCAGGTCCAAATAACTATAGATAAAATACCCTACCAGATCATAGCTAGCTACAGGTCCCCCACCATGAGCCAGGAGAAACACATCACTTACCTGGGCTTGCTAGAGTCACTCAATATACAGCCAAACACCTTAGTCATGAGAGACTTCAACTACCCATCCATCGATTGGGCAACTTACACGAGCACAAACATGATCACTGTGATGTTCCTGGATTTTGTTAATTCAAATGCCCTGGAACAGTTAGTTTGCACCCCTAAAAGGAGCTAAAATGTCATAGACCTAGTACTAGCCAATGTAGGGGGCCACTGCACTACCCCCAGTGTGTTGCCCTCCCTGGTTAAGTCAGACCATAAATGTGTCTTGTTTTAAGTAAAGATCAGACCTAACACCCCCACAGGAGCAAAAAAACTGAAAAAGTTCTCCAAAGCAAGCTATAGCTTTCTAAGTGATGGTAAAAAAGGTTTCAAAGAACCTGATAACTTAGTCAACAATGACTGCTATGCAGAGGAGCACACAAATGCCCTTTATAGCTATTTAAACAAATGTATTGACTCAGCTGTACCTGACAGGGCAAAAATCAGGTCCTCTCAAAAAAAAAAAAACAAGCCACCCTGGTGAACTGCAAGTATAAATAAGTTATATAACAAAAGAAAGGCACTTATATCTAAGAACAAGAGGAAGCTTACTCAGCAAAGGAAGATTACCCTCCACAGTTTAAACAAGCAAATCAGAAATCTTGTAAAGTCCTCTAAAGCTATCTATGAGACTACATTAGCATCCCTAGCTAAAGACAATCATAAGGCATTCTTTAGCTATGTCCAAAACCTAAAAGGGAATGCCCAGCTATGTGCTGAACTTATAGCGGACAGCACCACTCACACTGAACCTGAAAAAAATTGTCAACCTAGCTGACAGATTTGGTGATAACTTCACCCCCTTGTCCCCATCAGCCATACCCCGTAGCATTCCTGACAACAGTCCTCTACTGAGTATCTTCAAAGAACAGGTCATACAAATGTTCTCTATGGGATCAGATAACATCCAAATCTGCTTACTAAATGGTCTAAAACAAGACCTAGTGGAACCACTTAACAGTTTCCGTAACCACAGCCTGAACATCAGTTTTGTGCCGGTGGAGTGGAGAACAGCAACAGTAAACCCCTTGCAGAAAGGGGGTCCATCAACTGATCCTGGGAACTATAAACCCATTAGCCTGACCAGCCTTATCTGCAAGGCTGTGGAAAGAATCATCATGGACCTTATAAATTGGGACATAGGCAACCTTTAAACTCTTGACCCAAACCACTTTGGTTTTTGTCAAGGGATGATTTTGCTTATTAAACCTGGTGGACGTCTTTGAGAATGTCACAAAAGCCCTGGATGAGGGGAAATCAGTACATAACACCTATCCTGATTTAGCCAAGGCATCTGACACAGTTCCTAACTCATTGAGAAACTCTCCCAGCTGTTGATGAACTCATATATCACTAGATAGGTAGCAAACTGGCCTGCCAATAGAAAGCACACTGTCAAAGTTGGGGAGTCCACTTCCACCATTAGACCAGTTACCAGTGGTGTACCACAAGGATCACTGGGCCTTCAACTGTTTGGAATCTATTTCTCTGAATTCCAGGCAAAAGTAGATGGCCTATTGCTTACTAGGTTTGTAGATGACTATAAACTGGATGCAATCATAGAATCCCCTAACAATGTCAAAATATTACAGAAGGCACTGATACAGACAAATGATTGTTGCCAAAGCCATAAACTAAAACTGAATGCAAAAAAATGCCTCATTATCCCCTTTGGCAAAGAAGTATCCCCTGGTAATTATGATACAGATAGCACCCCTCTAAGTTCAAACCCAGAGGTGTGAGACTTGGGAGCACAGGTTGATAGCAATCTCAGCTTCAATCACCATGTGTCCACAGTGGTAAGGAAAGCCTTCTAGACCACACATCTCATAAATAAGGGCATCGCATCCAAGACCAAGGAGGCAATAAATTCACTGTGCCCGACCCTTATCAGACCACTAACTGAGTACAATGCTCCCTTCTGTATGTACCTCACCAGACACCTGCAGCAGCAGGAAAGACCACAGAGGTTTCTAACCAAGATAATTCATGGCCTCCAAACATGACCTATATGGAAAGACTGAAAGCCCTGTCACTGTACTCTGTATCATACAGGCTGCTGAGAGATGAACTGTGCCTGGCCCTCAGATCAGTCTCTGACCCTAACCTAATGGAAATGCTGTGCATCAGCAAATCAAATGGGACAAGAGTCACTCACTCTGGGGATTTCAACCTAGCCTGTGACATTAACAGAACATATGGAAGAGACAGATATGTCGCCCAGAGATTGCCACTCTTCTGGAATAAGCTCCCACTTCATGTGAAGCAGAGCTCCTCAATGACCCTATTTAAGTGCAACCTTGACAATTGGATGGGTAACCCGTAAATTCACCCTGGGGGGTGGCACCTATGTCCCTCATTGACAGGGGCATTCGGTGTTGATCAGAGAATCGGTCTGCAAACAATGACATATGACTAATATTTTATCTGCAAGCTCTGATAAAAATTAAAATATATAAAACCACGATTAATTAATAAATGTTTTTAAAAGGCTGTGATGTTCATTTACTTGATGGTCCATTAGGATACGTGTATTTTTTACATGGCTAGACTTGTAAAGGCCCTAGGGCCATTAGCCTAGTAACCTCCTATGAACCTATGAACCTATGGATGAGGTGAAAACTGTGCATACTGCCTACTTAGACCAGCCTAGGGAATTCAATACAATACCACACTCGGGTATTGTTGATAAACTAAGAACTAGGCATAAATCCATACTTAACTCAATGGATTGCAAGATGACTTACAGACAGGACCCAAGTAGTTAGGATTGGTGAGACCACCTCCAACAATAGATCAGTCATCAGTGGAGTACCTCTGGGCTCAGTGCTGAGCTGACTCCTGTTTGGCATCTACTTCTCGGAGGTCAAGGCTAATGTCAAGGGCATCTGGAGCACCAAGTTTGCAGTTGACTGCAGACTGGGAGCTATCACAGATTTCCCCATGACACTAGCATCCTGCAAGAGGCTCTAACACAGATAAATGACTGGTGAATGGATTAAAACTCAATGCCAAGAAGTGCATTACAGTATCTTTTGGGAAAAAGTCCACCTATGTTAATCATGCTATCAATAAGAAATCTCTAAGAGTTGACCTAGTAGATACGGATTGGGGAACGTATGTAGACAGTAATCTGGCCTTTGACCAACACATAGCTATTGTAGTAAGAAAATCATTCCATGTTGCCCAACTTATAAGTAAGAGTATGGCATCCAGGTCCAAGGAAGTTATAATACCACTTTATTCAGCTGTTATCACACCATCGTGTGCAGTGCCCCCTTCAGTTTGTACCTGACTAAGCATATGCAACAGTTGGAATGCCCACAGAGGTTAATCACTAAAGGAATCTAGGGTGTTAACACATTGTCCTATACCAATTTCCCTAAAGCCCAATCTTTATACTCGGACTCCTACAGGTTACTAAGAAGCAGTCTATACCGGACAATTAATGCATCCTCAGATCTAGCCCTGATGGATTTTTGTACATCCGCAAAATCAAAAGCAGTTGAAACACTAGATCCTTATGCTTGTGACATAAACAGAAATTGCTGCCAAGACAGATATGTGTCTCAAAGGATCCCACACTCTGTAATAGGTTCCACATCCATGTGAAGCAAAGTCCATCCCTAACCCTTTTCAAATTAAACCTCAGTCCTTGGATGGGAAATTGAAAATTCACCCTGGGTCTGGCCTCCATGTCTCTGATAGACAGGCTAACAGTAAATATTCCCTGACTAACATACTCCCTTACTAAACCTTTGGCAACTTCCTAACTAACATACCCTTCCAAACAGATGTCCATGTTACACGGGGACAAAATCTGGTTGGGTTGCAGAGCTGGGCTTATAAAGGCTTCGGCGGTAGTTAGTTTACTATATACTTATGACCCTATGAATACAGGACTTACATATGACTAATATTTTATCTGCAAGCTCTGATAAAAATTAAAATATATAAAACCATGATTAATTAATAAATGTTTTTAAAAGGCTATGATGTTCATTTACTTGATGCAGTATAATAGCCTGTTCCATACTATACCACAGATCTCAATAATCAGTTCAGAGGATGGGTCGCACCATGATAGCGTTTCTTGCAACCTTTCTGGCATGAGGCCTAGACACTGAAACATAGGAAGCCTTTAACTATAAAAATGGAACAATGCATCTTCTTCCCTGCAGATGTTTTCTGCTTGTTTGAGGTGAAGATAACCTAGACTTCTGTGTTATGTTTACCTGGCACAAGCATCTAACTCTGGGAGTAATGTTAAGCATGAAGTTAAGGCTGTAATTTAAAAAAATGACTCTTCTCACATCTCCCTCTGCTCATTTCCTTTATTTCCCAGTAGTACCTGTTGTAAAAATGGTCAAAGCTCTTGCTTCTATTAATGACAAACAGTGATAAAGCCTTAGTTATGACCCAGATGATCTCAATTTAGTTAGCAGCTTGAGTGCTTGATGACTACTAGGCAGGCAGAATGGGCATGATGACTATCTGGGAGGAGCATGCTGGGTAGAGTTCTCAGTGAGCTGTGGTATAGGCTAGAGCTCATACCAAGACAGATCATGTGGGAGGCCTAGGAGATGGGCCGTCCCAAAGACCTGGTGTGGGTTTGTCCTTAAGCATCTCCTCATTCCCTGCCCAGCTGAATAGCAAATATCAGCATGTTGAGAGAGGCAGTACAGCTAGGGACTGATTATCAAGTGCTACATACATAATGGCTACTTGTGCCATGTCCCGTGCCATCAGTGTGATCCTCTGCTAAAAAGTGCACTATAAGACCAACTACACAAGAACATGAAGGCCCATCTTGTGCTCGGTTTTAGGTTTATGTTCAGAAAAGCTTGGCAGAAGCAGTGTGGGGATCCAGAGATGTACAGGCACAGCAATTAAGAGAACAGCTGGAGGGTTAAGTGGGCCAGGAGGTGAGGGGAGAAATTATCATAGCTCGTAGATAGTACATAAAGAAATAAGAAAATGGAGCAAAAGGATTAGAAATAACAATGAAACTGCTAGCAAAAATTAACCATTAACTAACAGCAATAACATTTCCTATTACACTTTCAGTAATCCATAACGATTTTTTTTAATTATCACTGCAACCAAATACTCAATATAGCTCCATTGTTATCATTTATACGAGGAGAGTGTGTTAAGCAGATGGAAAGAGTACTTTGAGGGGTTGATGAATGAAGAGAATGAGAGGGAGAGAAGGTTGGATGATGTGCGGATAGTGAATCATGAAGTGCAGTGGATTAGCAAGGAGGAAGTAAGGATAGCTATGAAGAGGATGAAGAACGGAAAGGCTGTTGGTCCAGATGACATACCTGTGGAAGCATGGAGATGTTTAGGTGAAATGGCAGTAGAGTTTTTAACTAGATTGTTTAATGAAATCTTGGAAAGTGAGAGGACGCCTGAGGAATGGAGAAAAAGTGTTTTGGTACTGATTTTTAAGAATAAGGGTGATGTGCAGAGTTGTAGTTACTACAGAGGGATTAAACTGATCAGTCACAGCATGAAGTTATGGGAAAGAGTAGTGGAAGCTAGGTTAAGAAGGGAGGTGATGATTAGTGATCAGCAGTATGGTTTCATGCCAGGAAAGAGCACTACAAATGCTATGTTTGCTCTGAGAGTGTTGATGGAGAAGTACAGAGAAGGTCAGAAGGAGTTGCATTGTGTCTTTGTGGATTTAGAGAAAGCATATGACAGGGTGCCTAGAGAGGAGTTCTGGTATTGCATGAGGAAGTCGGGAGTGTCAGAGAAGTATGTAAGAGTGGTACAGGATATCTATGAGGGTAGTGTGACAGTGGTGAGGACTGCGGTGGTTGTGACGGATGCGTTTAAGGTGGAGGTGGGATTACATCAAGGATCAGCTCGGAGCCCTTTCTTATTTGCAATGGTGATGGACAGGTTGACAGACAAGATCAGACAGGAGTCCCCGTAGATTATGATGTTTGCAGTTGACATTGTGATCTGTAGTGAGAGTAGGGAACAGGTGGAGGAGACCCTGGAGAGGTGGAGATATGCTCTAGAGAGAAGAGGAATGAAGGTCAGCAGGACTAAGAATATATGTGTGTGAATGAGAGGGAGGATAGAGGAATGGTGAGGATGCATGGAGTAGAGATGGAGAAGGTGGATGAGTTTAAGTATTTGGGATCAACAGTTCAGAGTAATGGTGAGTGTGGAAGAGAGGTGAAGAAGAGAGTACAGACAGGATGGAGTGGGTGGAGAAGAGTGTCAGGAGTGATTTGTGACAGACGAGTACCAGTAAGAGTGAAAGGGAAGGTCTACAAGAGGGTAGTGAGACCAGCTATGTTATATGGGTTGGAGACAGTGGCATTGACAAAAAGGCAGGAGTCAGAGCTTGACATGGCAGAGTTGAAGATGCTAAGATTTGCACTGAGTGTGACGAGGATGGACAGGATTAGGAATAAGTATATTAGAGGGTCAGCCCAGGTTGGAAGGTTTGGAGACAAAGCCAGAGAGGCAAGATTACATTGGTTTGGACATGTGCTGAGGAGGAATGCAGAGTATATTGGGAAAAAGATGCTAAGGATTTAGCTGCCAGGTAACAGGAAAAAAGGGAGGCCTAAGATAAGGTTTATGGATGTGGTGAGAGAGGACATGCAGGTGGTTGGTATGACAGAGCAAGATGCAAAGGACAGGAAGAAATGGAAACAGTTGATCTGCTGTGGCAACCTCTAACAGGAGCAGCCAAAAGAAGAAGAAGATTAGTACTAGGTTAGCTGCTCTTAAGGGACATTTTAAGACTAGCCAGTTACTACATGTGAGAATCAAACCTTACAACTTGTGTCTATAAGGTAAGCACCTTAACCATTATGCCAACCTCCCAGCTACAACCATTTAGGCACAGAGTGTGTTTGACTGTATGCATGTGTGTGCATATGTGTATGTGTGTGTTCTTATGTTGGAATGTCTGTGTGTGTGTGTGTGTGTGTGTGTGTGTGTGTGTGTGTGTGTGTGTGTGTGTGTTTTTGTGCATGTATGTACACATGTGTGAGTGTGTTCACACGTATGCATGTGTGCCTATGTTTGTGAAAACTTGATTTGCAATGAGGTTATTAAGTAACCATACCAGTAATGACTTATTTGTAAAAGGCTAGAAAAGTCTTAATTCAGAAAGATGGCTACCTACCAGGCAATAAAGGGAGTGGGACTTTTTTTAAGTTAGTACTGTGTCAGGTGGGGGAGACAAACAACACTTAAACTAGAAAAGTAAGAAGAGACTGCCTTTTAATTAATGTACCACTGTCTGAATATGACAAAATATAAAAATAAATAAAATATTTAAAAACAGACCAAGATATAATAGGACTTCTCGATATTAAGGGTGTTTATTGTGAAATATTTACCTACTTGCATTTGTGTTTCCATTAGGCTACTCATAGCATACGTGGGTAAATATTGAACAAATCATACCTCCAGCAATAATTATTGCTTAAGTAACAGTTTTTATATTAAAGTGATGAGTGCGTTAGTAACTTTTCCATATCAAAACAAGCGCTGATTGTTTTCCCCCTAATGGTTTCACCATGCCTGTTTTTAAGCTGCAAAAGGTAAAAAGGTGGAAAACGAGGGAGCTGCTCTAATGCCTGAGAAGACTGCATCGTAAGAGATGTACATAAAATGTCTAGAAATTTTGTTTCTTACAAATCAGTCTGGTTCTGAGCCAGAGTTTGATGAAAGGTAAGAGACAGAGTGAAAGCAGAGATAAAAGGGACAATGATGTTAGATTAAATAGGCATGGTAAAAAAAGTGGCTCCCTATTATGCGATAGAAGACACTTTTCTTCGAACATGTAATAGTCAAACCAAAAACATCGCAAAACAAATGGCCACATATGCAAATTTTTTCCTAGGGAAAAAATTCAGTTGGCTGTTCTCACGGTTTGCCCTGTTCCCCAACGTTGAGCAATCTCGGAGTTGGTATATTTAGTTAGGGGGTTGTGGGGGGCACAGCCTAGGAAACAATTCATGGACATGGCCATTTGTGTGTTTTCTATGTTTTCAGTTTGACTGTTACTCGTTCGAAGACAATTCGATCGCATAATATTAGGGTTGCCACCTTTTCAACTGGCCAAAGTGGGACATTTTCGGAACACACATCAGATTTTACAGGCCGACACATACCCACGGTCAGTACAAAGGATAGAACTTTACTTTTATGCCTAAATGAAAGCTTATTCTTGTAGCAGTTTAGTTGCTTATTCTGTTTCTTGTAACATTTAGGTATTTTAGATACAGAAATAACTATTTTTTGGAACTATTACATAAAATATAAGACATAATTATGTCCTACAATCGCAGGACATTTGCCATGTTTAATATTTTTGGTAAGGACACAACTACCCAGAGAGAGACTGTCCCTCACAAAGTGGGACAGGTGGTAACCCTACATAATATAGACCCAATAAAGTAGGTAATAACTACATACATAAAGTGGCAAAGAGTTGTGTGTTAACGGGAGGTAAGGGAGTAAATACATATCTTGGCAGAACAGTGGTAAATATGAATAGGTGAATATCTGAATGTCATGCTAAGTGATCTAATCAAACTGTAATCTATGCAAAGCAACACACTTGTTCTATGAATAAAAATATATCTATGTTGTTCAGGCATTTCCCAACAGTCAGGATCAATTTATTAGTCACACCTTCCATAGTAACTTCATATATGTGGAAGTTATACTTGAGCTTTCTTTCTCATATGAAAGGCATGTTAGTTAAGCAGTGCATGACGTCATCTGGAAGTACGGTGCACCTATCTATCTGACATGCACGTTAACTTAGCAGTGCATGCTGCTCTCAGAAAATATGGTGCTGTGTTCTATCTGACGTACACATTAATTCAGCAGAGCATGCTATTATCTGTGAATATGGAGCATTGTTCCATCTGACATGCACATTAGTTCAGTGATGCATGCTGCTATCTATAAATATGGTGCACTGTTCCATCTGACATGCATGTTAATTTAAAGGAGCATGGTATTATCTGTAAATATGGTGCAAAGTTCCATCTGGCATGCATGTTAATTCATTAGTGCAGGCTACTATCTGTAAGCATGGTGTTGTGTTCCTTCTGCCATGCACATTATTTCAGTGGTGCATACTACTATCTATAAATATGGTACACTGCCCCATCTGACATGGATGTTTATTCAGCAGTGCATGCTGTTATCTGTAAATATGGTACACTCTTCTATCTCAAATGTATGTTGGTGCAGCAGTGCATACTGCTGTCTGTAAATCTGGTGCACTGTTTTATCTGACATCCACATTAATTCAGTGGAGCATGCTGTTATCTGTAAACATGGTGCAGTGGTCCATCTGACATATATGGTAATTTGTCAATGCATGCTGAAATCTGTAAATATAGTGCACTGTTCCATCTGACAAGGATGTTTATTCAGCAGTACATGTTGTTATCTGTAAATATGGTGCACTGTTCTATCTTGCGTGTATGTTGGTTCAGCAGTGCATGCTGCTGTCTATAAATCTGGTGCACTGTTGTAACTGGCAATGCACATTAATTCAGCAGAGCATGCTGTTATCTGTAAATATGGTGCAGTGGTCCATCTGACATACACATTAGTTCAGAGTTACATGATGCTATTTGTAAATATGGAGCAGTGCTCCATCTGACATGTATTTTGTTTCACTGGTACATGCTACTGTCTATAAATATGGTGCACTCTTCCTTCTGATATGCACGTTAATTCATTGGTGCAGGCCACTCTCTGTAAACATAGTGCTGCATTCCTTCTGGCATTCACAATAGTTCAGTGGTACATGCAGCTATTAGTTCAGTGGTACATGCAGCTATCTGTAAATATGGTGCACTGTTCCATCTGACATGCACGTTAATTCAGGAGTGCATGTTGTTATCTGTAAATATGGTGCACTGGTCCCTCTGACATTCATGTTAGTTCAGCAATGCATACTGTGAATATGGTGTGTGCTCCTTTTGATATGTTCATTAAATCAGCGGTGCATGCTATCTGTAAATATGGTACACCTATCCATCTGACATGCATGTTAATTTCGTGGTGCATGCTGCTGTCAGCAAATATGGTGCTTTGTTCCATTTGACAGACACATCAATTCTGTGGAGCATGCCATTATCTGTGAACATTGGGTATTGTTCCATCTGACATGCACATTAGTTCAGCAGTGCAAGCTGTTATGTATAAATATGGTGCACCATTCCATCTGACATGTTCAGTAATTCAGAGGAGCATGCTATTATCTGTAAATATGGTGCACTCTTCCATGTGACATGCATGTTAGTTCATATGGTACACTGTCCCATCTGACATGGATGTTTATTCAGCAGTGCATGCTGTTATCTGTAAATATGATGCACTGCTCTATCTGACACATATGTTGGTTCAGCGATGCAAGCTGCTGTCTGTAAATCCAGAGCACTGCTCAAGCTGACATGCATATTAACTCAGCAGTGCATGCTGTTATCTATAAATATGGTGCACTCTTCCATCTGATATGCATATTAGTTCAGCAATGTTTGCTGCATTCTGTAAATATGGTGCAAAATTCCATCTAACATGCATCTTAATTCATTGGTGCAGGCTACTGCCTGTAAATATGGTGCTACATTCCTTCTGGGATGCACATTAGTTCAGTGGTACATGCAGTGATCTGTAAGTCTGGTGCACTATTCCTTCTAATGTGCATGTTAATTCAGGAGTACATGCTGTTATCTGTAAATATGGTGCACTGTTCTAGCTGATATGCAAATTAATTCAGCAGTGCTTGTTGCTACCTGTAAACATGGTGCACTGATCCATCTGACACACACAATAACTCAGTGGTTCATGCTGTTATCTTTAAATATGGTTCACTGTTCCTTCCGACATGCACATTAATTTAGCAATGCATGCTGCTATCTGTGAATATGGTGCATTGTTCCATCTGACATGCACATTAATTCAGCAGTCCATGTTGCCATCAGAAAATATGGTGCTATGTTGCATGTGACATATGCATTAGTTCAGCCATGCATGCTGCTAACTGTAAATATGGTGCACTGTTCCATCTGACATGCATGTTAATTCAGCGGAGCATGCTGCTATCTGTAAATATGATGCTATGTTCCATCTGACATGTACTTTAGTTCAACAGTGCATGCAGTTAGCTGAAAAGATGGTATTAATTCAGCAGCACATGTTGCTAGCTATAAAAATGTTCGATCTGATGTGCACATTAATTCAGCAGTGCATGATGTTATCTGTAAATATGATACACTCCTCCATCTGACATGCAGATGAACTCAGAAGTCCATGCTGCAATCTGTAAATATATTGCTGTGTTCCATTTGCCATGCAAGTTAATTCAGTGGTGCTTGCTTTTTTTGCACATATGGAGCACTGTTCCACTTGACATGCACATTAGTTCAGCAGTGCATACTGTTTTCTGTAAATATGATGCACTGTTCTATCTGACATGCACATTAATTCAGCAGTGCATGCTGTTATCTGTAAATATGGTATACTGTTCCATCTAGTTTGCACATTCATTCACCAGTGCATGCTGTTGTCTGTAAATATAGTACACTATTCTACCTGACAAGCATGTTGCTTCAGTGGTGCATGCTATTATCTGTAAATATGGTGCACTGTTCCATCTGACAACCACATTAATTAAGTGGTGTATGCTGCTATCTCTAAATACGGGGCACTGTTCCATCTGACATGCACATTAGGTACCAGTGCATGCTGCTATTTGTAAATATAGTGCACTGCTCCATCAGACATACACATTAACTCAGCAGTGCATGCTGTTATCTGTAAATATGGTGCTGTGTTCCATTTGACTTGCATGTTTAATTCATTGGTAAATGATGTTATTTGTACAGATAGAGGACTGTTCCACTTGACATGCACATTAGTTTAGCAGTGCATGCTGTTTTCTAAAAATATGTATGGTGCACTATTCTATATGACATGCACATTAATTCATCAATGCATGCTGATATCTGTAAATATGGTACTCTGTTTCATCTGGTATGCACTTTAATTCAGCAGTGCATGGTGTTATCTGTAAATATGGTGTACTGTTCCATCTGACATGTATGTTAATTGGTAAGTGCATGCTGATATCTGTAAATATAGTGCACTTTTCCATATGACGTATGTTGGTTCAGCGGTACATGCTACTGTCTGTAATGGTGCACTGTTCCATCTGACATGCATGTTAGTTCAGCAATGTTTGCTATATTCTGTAAATATAGTGCAAAAGTCCATCTGACATGCAGGTTAATTCACTGGTGCAGGCTACTCTCTTTAAATATGGTGCTGAATTCCTTCTGACATCCACAGTAGTACATACAGCTATCTGTAAATATGGTGTACTGTTCATTTTGGCATCCACATCAATTCAGGTGTGCATGCCGTTATCTGTAAATATGGTGAATTGTTCTATCTGATATGCACATTAAGTCATATTGCTTGTTGCTACCTGTAAATATGGTGCACTGGTCCATCTGACATGCACATTAGTTTAGCAGTACATGCTGCTATCTGTAAATATGACACTGCATTCCATTTGACATGCAAGTTAATTCAGTGGTGCATGCTGTTATTTGCACGTATGGAGCACTTTTCCACTTGACATGCATATTAGCTCAGCAGTACATGCTGCTGTCTGTAAATATGGTACACCGTTCCATCTGGCAATCACATTAATTCACCAGTGCATGCTGTTATCTATAAATATAGTACACTATTCTGTCTGACAAGCATGTTTATTTATTTATTATTTTATTTATTTATTTTACATTTGTTGACCGGGCTAGTCTAGCTGGATAAATGTCCATTTTCAGTAGAGGCCCGGGGAGAAAAGCTCCACAGTAAGACATAATTTTAGTAAGATAGTTGAACAGAGGGTGTATTTAACAGACAGAATGTAGTACATAACATTTTCATAAAAATCTAAAACTAAATACTAGCATCAACAGGAAAAAGTACAATAGATTTTCTTTTAATCATCCATCCATCCTAGTGGTATTGAGAGTCCAAGAGTAGATGAGAAATAAAGAAACAGTAAGAGAATATCTTGTTATGGATAGCAGGAGAAGGAAAAGGCATGGAACAAAGGAGAGCAGAGGACTAGTCAGGGTTAGAGCAAGGGCAGAGCCACTGGGAGTAGAGCCATGATTTTAGCTGCTTCTTGAAATTAGGTAAAGAGGTAATAGACCTAAGTTCACTTGGAAGTTTGTTCCAGATGGGTGCAGTACAGTTGGAGAACAGACTATCCCCAGCTTTGTTGTTGGATTTGTTGGAGGCAGCTAGTAGTTTGGTAGCAGAGCATATGGAAGAGATGTTTTTATATGGGGTAATAAGGGAGCAGAGTATAGTGGTATTAGTGGACTGATGAAAGATTTTGTGGGTGATGGTCAGTTGCTGAAGTCGTATATGATTTTGTAGTTCTAGCCAGCCTAGTTGTTTGAGATTAGAGCAATGGTGGGTACAAAATGGGGCTCCTGTTGCAAATCTGGCTATGTTATGGTAGGCTGTTGCTAATTTATTGAGGTTACCTTTAGTTAGGTTAGTATAGATTGGAGAGGCATAAAATAGGGTAGAGAGTAGGTGGTTTTGTGCTAAAGTACTTCTGGCTGAGGGGGTGATTAAGGGTTTAAGTCTGTAGAGAGATCCAAGTTTTCTATTGATTGATTTGATAGTTAAGTTAATATGTGAATCAAAGTTGAGGTTGTGGTCTATTGTGACACCAAGAAGTTTGGTCGTAGGATCAGGGGATATTATGGTGCCATTGTTAGAGGATATATTGAAGGTGAGAGAGGATGACTTATGTGATGGAGTGAAAAGTAATAGTTTAGTCTTTTTTGGATTCAGTAAGAGGCAATATTGTTGGAACCAGTTTTTGGCTGCTGTGAAAGCTTTTTGAGTGATATTTTGAAGGTCATTTATGGAAGAAGCTGAGCATATGAGTGTTGAATCATCAGCATATTGAATACAGATTGATTGAGGAAGGGACTTATTTAGGTTGTTTATGAAAATAGAAAAGAGGAGAGGTCCTAGTATTGAGCCTTGCGGTACACCTATTTTGATAGGAAGAAGAGATGATAAGTAATTTTCCCATAGCACTGCTTGTTGTCTATTATCTAAGTAGGAATAGAACCACTGGATAGCCTGAGAGTCCAAAGCAAAAGATTTCAGGATGTTAAGTAAGAGAGTGTGGTTGACCATATCAAAGGCTTTAGAGAAGTCTAAGAATAGAGCAGAGGACAGTAAGTTGTTATTCCGATTTTTATTAATATGGTCAGTGAAAGACAAGAGAGCAGTAGTAGTACTATGATAAGGTCTAAAACCATGTTGACAGTCTGCTAGGAGATTGTTTTGGAGGAGGTGATTAAGTAATTGCCTCTGTATACATCTTTCCATGATTTTTGCTAAAGGGGAAAGTAAGGCTATGGGACAGAAGTTAGAGAGGTCATTTACGTTACCACCCTTATGTAATGGGATGATATGAGAGACTTTCCAAAGGGTTGGGATACAGCCTTCTGTTATGGTACGATTGATTAAAATAGAGACAGGGGAGGCCAGTGGTTTGGCTGAAATCTGCAGGTATTCTGCTGGAATGAGGTCAGCTGAAGGGGTACAAGGTTTTAGCTTGGTAAGTAATTTATGAATGAGATCTGTTGAGACTGGTTGTAGTTTAAATGAGGGGGTATTATCGTTTAGGGAGTTGGGTGCTTGCATGGATGGTGGGGATAGGGATGAAGCTAGGGAAGTAACAGTATCTTTGAAAAATGAGTTAAATACATCAGCAATTTGATTTGGGGAGGTCTGAGTGAGGTTTGAGGGTGTAGGTGTTTTGGAGTTACCTGGGTGCAGTAATTTGTTGATACCTATCCAGAATTTCTGGGGGTTTTGATGTTGTGCGTGTTGGACTTTTGAGTAGTAATTTCTTTTATCAGTGACTATCAGTTTCTTTGTTTCATTTCTAAGTTGTTTAAAGGTCTCATGGTCAGCTGGGTTTTTGGTAGCTCTCCATTTGTCCCATGTTCTATTTCTAAGTAGCATTTTTTGTTTGGTTTCTTTGGATAGCCAAGGAGCAGACTTTGTTTTGGTTCTTGTTACTCTTGTAGGGGCATGGTGGCCAAGGATTTGAAGGAATTTATTGTTAAAGTATGAGACAGCTTCATCTAGAGGCAAATATTTCAGTGGAGACCAGTTGCAAGCTTTTAGCTCTAATAGGAAGTTGTCTATGTTGAAGTTAGTTTTGTTCCTGTTAGTTCTGAGTTGAGTATTAGTGGGGATGGGGCTTTTTTGTCCGTTGATAAAAGTGATTTGATGGTCACTGATATTATCAGGTAGTGTCCCTGTGATATAACACATAGGGTTAGTGTTAACTAGAATCCAGTCCAGGATACTCTGTTTGGAACTGGTTTTATTTATTCGGGTAGGGACGGTAATAGTCTGAGTAAAGCCATAGAGGTTTATGTGAGAGGTTGGAAATTGGGAAATACAACAGTTCCAGTCAATATTAAAGTCACCTAATAGTATGGTTTCCTGAGGGAAAGAGGTTGAGAGCCAGCTCAGTATGTTTTCTAGGCTATTAATATTGTTACCTGGGGGGATATAACAGCAAATGATGTAGATAGATTTATTTTTATTAATTTCTAGTTTGGCGATTAAGATTTCACTGTTGTTGAGTGAAGGTGGTTTAGACTCTACTAGGGTAACTAATAGTTCAGTTTTGTAGAGTATTGCTACTCCTCCGCCCTTTTTGATCTGACGATCAAGTCTAATGATGTTATAACCTGGAGGTAGTATGTCATTGTTCTTGGTGTCTACTTTTAGCCAGGTTTCAGTTAGGCATAGGATATCAAAGGAGGAAAAGTCTAGGAGGGCATGTAGTTGGGTTATCTTATTATTTAGGCTCCGAATATTGAGATGAGCTATCTGGAGAGTATTGGTCTTGGTTGTAGGATTAATAAGAGCAGTTGGGTTGTTAGTTGGCATAATGGGTTGGTCATGATTTGGGCCAGGATTAGGGTGAATGTTGCCATAAAGGCATAGTAGTTGTTGGTGACTATGTGTGTTTATGGGATGTTTGGAAGAAATTGTAAACGGTTTCATGTTTTTGAAAAATTTGATATGAAATGTTCTATGGTAGTGAGATAAGAGGTATGGAGATGTTGATGTTATGTTGCTGTGAACTAGAGGTGTGTTTACAAGGTGGGTAGTGGCCTTTTTTAGTGTTGGGTGGGATAGAAATAATTTTCTGTTTTAGAGGTAGGTGTGGGAGTAAGAGATGAGAAGTGTGTTTAGGAGTATGAAGGAGTAGAGTAGGATGTAAGATGTATTAATGCTAGAATTATACATAGTGAGTGATAGAGTGTAGTAGGAGCAGGTGGTAGTTATGTGTAAGGATAAAGTGTTAATATGGTGGAGTTATTTTACTGGAGTGTGTAGTTGAAAGTGAATTAGATTGATGCAAGAAGGGGTGGGTGGAAATAGTAAGTTGTTTTAAGGAAGTAAATTCTTATTGGTGGAGGAGGAAGTGGGTTGGGCTACTCCTGTATAAGTGTAGGAGCACTGGGGGTGGGTGTGAATTGGGGGTAGGGTAGGGGAGTGGAGTGAGCCCGTAGGGCGAACGGAGCAGGAAGAGCAAAGGAGAAGGAAAGCTCTCAACAACTCCTACAGCTACCCTCAGACAGCCCAACCTTGTAAATATTGTAAATAACATTCTACTGTTGATGTGTTTATGTAAAGCGTATTTACATTTTCTTAAAAGGTTTGTATGTAAACTGTTTCCACACCTAACCCATATCTGTTTTCCTCAAATGAAACTGTATGATCCCTACCTTCAAGCTTAATGAATTTGTTAACTATGCATGATATTGAATGCATTTATGAGTAACTATTCTACATAATATCTTTAATATTAACTATCAGTTGTATCTAAATTGTATAATGCATTTTGGAGCATTTCTCCCCTGGCCTCCACTGAAAATGGGTCAATTCGGCCCAGTGGACTTCACCAGTAATCAAATTGCAAATAAAATAAATAAATAAATACATACATAGCATAATCTCTTACACTGTTTTTCCTGAATGGCAGCGCTTGCTTGGTGCTTTACGGCTTTGAAGCAAAAAAAACAGTGATATTTTTTTTTTTTTTTTGTAGCTAGTAGTACATGGAGCAGATAAAGCTTCATGCACTACAAAGAATTATGATTGGGTCTGCAATCATAACCCTTTCTTATGTGTTCTCGACAAAGATGCAAAGATTTACCTCTCGAGTTTCGCTCTTGATGCAAATTTCTTGGCATCCATGTCTCAAACACATTATAATCCTCCATATTATTACAACCATTACTTCACTGAAAGAAATTAAATTAGAACACTCTGTATATGAAAGCAATGTATTAAAATAATTAAACATTTTAATTTTCAGAACTCCATTTATTAAGCATTCGTTTTACTTTTGGAAATGAGTGGGGTGATAGTGGAGTCATATTTCTAGTGAATAATAACCAAAGGTGGAATGTTATCTTAAATACCTTGCAAGCATTAAGTTTTACTAATTACAGGTTTAAATGTCTCCACATCATTTGTATCATAAAGAGAGTGAATACTTTACTATGAACACATTTAATTAAATTAAGCTAGTATAACTCAAATGGTGTCAATACTTTGTGATTAAAATTAATAAGGCAAATGAAACAAGTTTGAATCTTGATATAATTTTCTCTGTTCTCAAAAGTTAATGTTGCTAAGTTTAACATGAAATAATGACATGTGAACGTAGATGACAATGTGAACATGACTATTTGGAATACAATTTTTCTATCATACTTCTGTAATTTGTAGCAGCTTCAGCTGTGAGGAATCACATTATGTAGATCAAATAATAATAAATGAAAAAATAAGTCAGTTGTGAGGAATCTCATTATGTAGATCAAATAATAATAAATAAAAAAAAATAAGTACCGAGTGATATACATTGGAAACTTTTTTTGGTTTTGCGAGAACTTAGTAGAGCATTGATTTCCAGGGTTAATTTATTGGTTTAACAGATTAATGGTAGCTCACAGGAGAGTAGTTGTGCTCATATTGAAGTAAGGTGAAAGCCTAATATTAATCATGGAATTGTTACTTATATGATGGATGATGGCTCCATCTTGCCTATGTAGCTACCAGCTAAGAGATACTTGAGAATGCACTGCTGTTATCACAAATGTCAGCAATGGTTGCAAACTGGATTATGTTAATATCATCCAAAATTAAGACCATTATCCCTCAGGATGTCAAAGAACACAAGATCAATTTCAAGTCAATATTTTCATCACTGAAATGTACATAGGTTCATAGATTAGTACTAAGCTAGCTGCCCTTGCGAGCCATTTTAAGCTTAGCCAATTATCCCTTGTGAAACTCAAACCCTGCACCTTGTGTTTGTAAGGCAAACACCTTAACCATTAGGTCACCCTCCCAATTTATGTGCTTTGCCTCCAGTATACGGTGATGACAAAGGCAAAATAACAAAGTAAAACTATGCACATCAACACCATAACAGTACAACTGCAAGGATGCCTAGTTCAGCAGTTTCTGGCCTGATGGAGAGTGACATTTGTCTATAGCCACAGGATTGGTAGGTCCATCAACATTTATTTAACTCAGACCACTGCTTTGCTGATGTCAGTTTTGGCTGGAGTCAGTGCTTTAAAACGATTAATCCTGTGCCCAGTTTCTTACTATTTGCTACAAAGGGATGAGACACTAATATAATTTTCTTCTCGACCTTTGGAGACATGTTAAACATACACTAAAATAGAAACTTCTTATTGTTTTTAACTAAATGTGATGGCCCAGTGTAGTTTTTGCATGTCTTGCAAGGCAAGGTATTCAGCAGTGAGGGTTAAGTGAGGACATTCTCATGTGCCAAACTTGTGAAAACATAGTACTATAAAGAGTACTCATACAATGCTACAGAGTATTTATGGGCAGGCTGAAGAGCAATAAAAGAAGATAAGTATAAAAATGCCATTTAGTAGTGGTGTGTGATAAAATGCTGCACACAAGAGATAAATGGCTTTAAGCCAAACATCCATTGAAAACTAGCTTGCTAAAGGTAAACTAAACTGATACAAGAAAGAAAGTAGAAATAATCACACTTTGAGAAAATGTGATGCAAGTACTTTTCTACTTCTTAGATATAATGCAGGTACTCTTTTTTTTTTTGAGGCACAGTCTCTTTTTAGGGCAACTGTAAACAGTGTCTAGTTAAATGATTGTCTCAGCTGCACAGTAGATACATGGAGGGTGAAAGGATGAAATGCAAGATTGCTGCAGGGTCTAGGTTTAGCACATACAATTTTAAACCTCTGAACCAGCCTGCTATACTTTTTGTAACTTGTTTTCTTTTGCTCTTTAACTGCTTTGTAGCTGTTGTAGGCCCATGAAACCCAGACCATCTACTGAAAAATTAAATAAATTGTGTTTGTGTCAGGAATAAAATGTTAAAACTGTGATTTACTGCTTTCAAAATCAGTTTAAAGCACTTAGATCTCGTTGATCATAACTGAGACTTGACTCATTGGTGCTTTCCATAGAGTCTGGTGGAGTCTAGACCTACTATTAAAGCTTTTGAATCATTTAAAGTGACTAACTTTTTGTCCAGTAAATAATGTCAGGATTTTACTTATAAGAATTAAAGGAATGTAAGAAACCCAAGCACATTCAGCAACACAAACTGGAATAAATTTTTAGAAAAATGGAAACTGTAGATACTCTGAATCACTTTGATGTAAAATCTAGATTTGGAAAGAATATTGTTAAATGGGCGGCCACGGTGGTGCAGTGGTTAGCATTGCCGCCTCACAGCAAGAGGTTCTCCGGTTCGATCCTCGGCTGGGGTGCCTTCTGTGTGGAGTCTGCATGTCCTCCCTGTGGTCGCGTGGGTTTCCTCCGGGTGCTCCGGTTTCCTCCCACATCCCAAAGACATGCTGCAGGTGGATTGGATACTCTAAATTGGCCCTAGGTGTGCATGTGAGTGTGCCTTCTGTGGAAGGTTGGGCGCCGGGCTGGCAACTCGACACCGTAAAAAACTCTACTGCCATTCAATGTGCGGACAAGGTGATCCGCTGTGGCGACCCCTAACCGGGAAAAAGCCGAAAGAAGAAGAAGAAGACTAGAACAGTCTCTGTTAATAGTGGAACTCGGGGGAGGGGTGTTCATCCTTGTCAACTTATGTGAACTTGCAACCTTCAGTCTAATAAGAGAGCTCCTGAATCCTGAAAAACCTATTGAAATAATATATAAACAGAGTTGGCACTGAATCTGTCAGCCAGTATGTTGGCAATATCTGTTGGCTCAGTATAGGAGGTACCATTGTGCAGCAACTCAGAGGAAATCTGAGCATTGCCGTGGAGGTTCTTGATATAACTATAGAAGGCTTTGTGATTGTTTTTAGTGTCTGATGCAATTCTGCCTTCATAGCTGTCTTTAGAGGACTTGATGAGGGATCTCTAATTTTTGTTGGGGCTAATAAGGGAGTTTTTTCAGTCTTGGGACTTCACTTTTTTCTGCAACAGTTTCTTCCTTCTGTTGTAGAGTTTATTAATGGCAGGAGACCACCAGATTGGCTTCCTTTTTTTGGAGGAAAGCGTCTTGGTTCTGTTGGGTATGGCTAGTTCCATGCATTTATGTACATGTTTATATAGTGCATTGGTATATGATTTGACAGTCATGCAGCTATTTTCCATTGGCATGGGTGCCGTGAAGTCAACCATGTCAGTTTTTAGGAGCCTAAAGTCAGCTTTGGAGAAGTTTTTCAAGGTGGTTAGCTTTGTGGGAGGTATGGGTGAGATGTGGATTTCTATGGTGATGAGTTTATGGTCGGATCTGACCAGGGAGGGATTGACTATTGGTGTAGAGCAACAGTCACCCATGTTAGAAATAACAAGGTCAAGGATGTTGCTTCCTCTAGTGGGGGTCAGAATGAGCTGGTCCAGGGCATTGGAATTGATGAATTCCATGAAGCGTTGGGCCAATGTATTGGTGCTTGAGTAGTTTTCCCAGTTAATGAAGTCTCCTAGTATGAGAGTGTTGGGTTGAACCTTGATAGATTCCAGGGTGCTTAGGAATGTGGAGTGAGAGTCCAGGGACATGGTTGGGGACCTACAGCAGCTATGACCTGGATCGCCGTCTTACCCAATGTTAGTTGTACCTCAAGTATCTCAGATGCATTATGCTGGGCTACTAGTCTGGAGGTGTGCATATCCATTATGAATATGGAGACACCACCACCTTTGGAGCTTCAGTCCATGTTTCAGGGCTGAAAGGTGTGGAATGCGTTATAGCCTGGTAGCGCAGGGGTGCTTTCTACTGCAATAAACCAAGTCTCTTGTTACAGCACAAATGTTGATGTTCTCCATTTTGAGGAGTGCTTTGAGTGAGTGCATCTTGAGATTTTGACTTCTAGCATTGAGCAACATGACCCTCAGATTGCATTTATTTATAGCTGTTCCAGTGGTAATTTGGTCTTTGGAACACTGCCTAAAAAAGGCACTATAGGGGTGGCAAGAGCCTTAACCAGTACCCAGAAACCCAGGGATGACAGATGCAGGCCATCTCTGGTAAAGCATCGAGGTCTGTCAATCATGTCATCCCAAACAGACAAATACTGGATCCCCTTAGAATGACACCAGAAACTTAACCAATTGTTGAAGTCAATCATTTTTTGTTTGTAATGTGGTATAATTCTGGATGATGGTAGGATACTGCTCAGGGCTAGGGTCATACCTGCCTGGGCCACATAATCCGAGAGCTCCACCATGTCTCTTTTCATGTAGTCCAGGGAGGTGCATCTCAGGTCATTCACACCCACATGGACAATGACAGAGTCATACTTGTACCTGTTGTGGAGTGACCTGAGTGCGTGTGTTATGTGTCGGATTCTGGCAGCTGATAGACAGTTGACTGTTACCTTCTCCTTATTCAGTCTAATGAGTGTGTGCCACACTATTGAGTCACCTATGATTATTGTATTGGACAAGGTGTTTAGCCTTAGGGTCTTAGGTTGTGGAGCACACTGTGGAGGTGAGCTATGTGTCCTGTGGTTTGTGCTGTGTTGTGGTGGTCGAGTGCGTTTCTGTCTTGGAGGTCTTTTCTGTTTGGGTAAATTTCTATTGAGAGCCTCCTCAAAGGTGGTTGTGTGGTTTCTGTTTTTATGTGAGAGCTGTGATGGTGGGTGCTCTAGAGGGCTATGTGTTCCATATGGTGTAGTGCAGGTGTTGACCTTCTCTTCTTGACCAGCTAGTCTGGTCTTGGCTGGAGAGTGCATAGCTTCCAGTTTGGTGATATAAGTACATCTCTCACAAGTCTGAGTGTTGGGAGGTAAGAGGAGAGGGTTGTCTGTGTACATGAGGTAGTTGCTACACTGCATCAGAATGCCCAAGTGCACCAGGTTAATAGGAGAAAGCACAGGGAACTGCCCTTTAATCATGCCAGAAGGGATGGTCGTAACTACTAAGTATCGGAGCTATTTCCGTGAAGAACGACTAGTGCTGATGGCACTTAGGTGTGTTACAATAATTGCAACAAAAACCTGTTGAAATGCAAAGCAATTAAGCTATTTGAAGTGCAAGAGAGAGAGAAAGAACTAGCAAGATGTAAGGGGAAAATTGAAGAGCAGACATTCTAGCACCAGTAATAGTTTACCTCAGCTCGTCGCTGTTGTACGGAGCATAAATAAGGACAAACCTACACAAACGCAGACTTTTAAACCAGAAAGTTGAAAGGGATGGAAAAACTGCCCAAATGGACAATAAACTATATTTTCTGGACCAGAAACCACTCCTCTTGTGGTAAATAGGCTACCTAGTGCTTACTACTCCCACTGATAAGCTAGAAGGATTGTCTCCAACACAGAGAGGTTTGGGGGGAGTACAGAAGCTTACAAATGGTCCTGGATACAGCAAATCTGTATCTGGACTAGACTAGTTACAGGAAAGGCAGAAAACAAGTGCACATGTGAGCTTTTAAACCAGAAAGTTGAAATGATGGAAAAACTGCCCAAACGGCCAATAAACTACAATTTCTGGGCTAGAAACCACTCTTCTTGTGGTAGATAGACTACCTAGTGCTTACCACTCCCACTGGTAAGCTAGAAGGCTTCCCTCCAACACAGAAAGGCTTGGGGGGGGGGCTCAGAAGCTTACAAACAGTCCTGGATACAGCAAATCTTTATCTGGACTAGACTAGTTATAGGAAAGGCAGGAAACAAGCTTAGAACTTTTTTTTTGTTTTTTTACAGAAAAGTAGCTAAAACAGCAGTAAAAACAATTCAAATGCAGTGCAAGCTAGCACACTTGAGTGTGCAGCAATATTAAAGCAAATACAGTTTAAATAAATGCAATTAAATTAAAATGACTAAAAAGTGCAGAAAGCATTAAATTAGGAAAAATCAAAATGGAGGCACTTAGCATATCAGAAAACAATGCCAGCAAATATATCAATAATTCAGTCAAGCAAAAATTAAGATAGTGCAGAACTCTAAACAGTTAAAACGTGCCAAAAATATACTTATCAGCTCTATATTTCCAGATTGTTTGAGAAGCACACTCAGTCAGAACACAAGAAGATTCTGACAATGGTATGCAGGACTTTATGGAGAGAAGGTTTTAAGGATTTGTCCACAAGAGTGTAGACCGCAAGAACCTTCTTAAATGTAAAGTAACTCGCCTGAAGTACAAGTACTAAGACCAAAGCTTAAAATGCTTAGAATAACAGATAAATGTAATCAGGCTATTAACAAGCAGTATTAAATGCAGCAGAATAAAAGCACTCGAACACTTAAGAGCACACAGCAAAAATAAGGTTATAAAGTATGAAGAACACAATTACAGTAAAAGCAAATGAATAAAGTGTAAAAATTTTCTTTTTTTTTAAGTGGAGAGGGAGGGAACAGAAGTGTTGGGGGTAGTCCTGCCAAAATTATCTCACTGCACTATGTTGAGTGATCAAATGAGATTGGACTGGGAGCAGTGACCAAAATCAGATTAACAGCAGGTGCGGACAAATCCAAAGCCACCAAGTTTAAGACTAAAAGAACACTTGGCAGGGAGGGTGGGGGAAATAAAAAACAGTACAGACAACAACAAAAGACAGAAACAATACAGCAAATATACAAATAATAAAGCAAAAATATATAAATACAGCACAGTGCAAACTGAGTTGCAAAAAGTGAACTTATCAGATGGGAAAAGATTCCAACTCTGCTCACATTCAGGAGAATTTAGTTCTCTGCTATATCAGCTCTGCACAAATTCACAGAAATTCAGTTTGTAATGGAAGTACAACACAGAAAATACACTTCAGGCAATGACTAAAATCTAAGATGGGCTGGCTCAACAGCTCCACCTGAAATTAGCTTCTGAGCTACCCTGATAAACTAGTGCAGACAACAAAAGACAGAAACAATACAGCAAATATACAAATAATAAAGCAAATATATAAATACAGCACAGTGCAAACTGAGTTGCAAAAAGTGTACTTATCAGATGGGAAAATATTCCAACTCTGCTCAGTCAGGAGAATTTAGTTCTCTGCTATATCAGATCAGGGAAAGCAAATGCTTCCATTGCCCTGCTCATGAAGTCCCAGTCTACTCTGTCAGATGCTTTCTCTGCATCAAGGCCCACCAATAACAGTGGTATTTTTGAACAGGAATGTTTACTGAATGTAACCAAATATATAACTGAACTAGGAAAATTAACCCAACTCTAATAATGGACAGGCATCACAGAAAATGCTGAGTGACAGGATTGTGTGTATAATAAATTACACAGAAAGAAGACTATTGTCAGGCAATCATTTTAACTTTCACAAATGGCATTAGAATTGCTTTGGCAAAGAAAACTACACATAATAAAGGTTTACAAGTCAGACAGACTGTAGTAGTATGCAACAGTGAAGACAAAATGAAAAATGCATTTGAACAAAAATAAGGACGACTGAAAAGCTACCACATATTTCTGGTGCCTTTGAAAATAATATATAGACTCTAAATATAAATTTAAGTAACAAAAAATGCAATATCTGCAGTAACATTTTGCAGTATAAAGGCACGTTTTAGAATTAAGAAAGAGAGTGGCAGAACTGTGTAGTGATTAACACTGTTGTCTCACAGTAACTAGTTTACTGGTTCAATTCCCAGATAAGGTGCATTCTGTGCAGTGTTTGAATCTATTCTCTGTTACCACATGGGATTTCACTTGAGTCTCGTGTTTCATCCAGCATCCCAGACACATGCAGATAGATGAAGTGCTAATACTTCAAATTTGGGAGCAATTTCACTGAGTGAATTGAAATTCAGAGATGTGGCAATGCAGTTTTTCAACCAGAATATACTGTATTGGAAGTAGTTTCACATCAACTGCTAAAAAAGTAAATTATCATTTTCTCTTGCTGGATTATGAATGCTCAAAATTGTGTTTGCTATTTGCTGTAGTTTTTTTTTCCCTTTTGCCCTGCCCAGTACTGTATAATACCCCATCAGTTCTCCTGTATTTCATGAACAGGCAATCCCTAGATCCCCCCAAAATGATTCTTCCAGGTACATCCTTGATACATATTGTAGAGATATCTGGTTTCCTAAAATACGTGCATTTTATTCACCATAAGAAAACACAGTCTTGGAGAAAGAGCAATGCATTTTAATTGTACTTGAATGAATGAGTGTTCTACCTCTGAGCTGGAGCAGCCTTGGAGTAAGAATATATAGTGAAGCAGATGGTGAAACACCGAGATGTGGAATGCAGGAGGTTTGTTCCTTCTGCAGAAATGAGAGCTATAGTGTTTTGTGCTCTTTTGGTGGAAACTCACTATTAGTTGAATATTTGTACTCTGATTTTTTAACTGAGGTTTGTGGATTTTGTGGCATTATGCTCCACTAACAAAATACTGATCCAAACTTCCCTATCTAAAAACTCAGCAGGTGACTCCACATTTTCCAACTCAGTTGGCAAAATATGGAACCAGCTACCACAAGGCCTCACAACCCTAACTTCACTCCCCCTATTTCAAACTAAACTAAAATTCTTCCTAAACAACCATTGGCTATGCTCATGCAATAACCCTGGTTAGCCATTTTTTTCTATTTTATCTGATTCCTTAACTCCCTTTCTCTTTCTTCTTAACTACAAACTGCAACAGAGTATCTAAGTTCATCATTTTTACTTTTTTTTTTTTTTTTACCCTGCTAAGCCTCATATTGTACTCAAATGTCTATACAACCTGTCGTAGGTTTAAAGCATATGTTTTTCCTATTATTGTATATTCATGTATATCTTTATATTGTTAAGTAGTATGTAGTGGAGCTTTTCTCCCCGGGCCTCCACTGAAAATGGACATGTATCCAGTTGGACTAGCCCGGTAAACAAATGTAAAATAAAATAAATAAATAAAATAAATAAATAATGTTTACAACAATTTAAATTGATTAAATATTACAGTCCCAGTGCAAGCATACATAACAGCCTAGAAACCTAGAAAACATCAGGAATTGCTTATTTGAATGCTACCTAAAAGGTACAACAGGAAATATATTCAAGATAAAAACAGGCAGCACTGGACTAAGCACTGCATGCAGAAGTTAGTTAACCAAAATTAACTTAAATCAGACAGAAATCAAGTATATAAACACACATTTCTGCTACAGCAATGCCAAACTTAGGTTCTTCACACCAAGGTCAGCTCCTTATGCAATATATGGCAAAACAGAAGAGGATATAACAGACTGCTGAAAGCAAAAAAAATCACACCACTCGTGCTGTTGGTGTCTGTACCGAGACGTTATGAAATGTTTGGGATGTGTGGAGATTACAAATAAATTCATTTGGAATGACACTGCATATGTCATATTGAAGACCTAACAGCATTAGTCAGGAAGTATGAAATGTTCAAAATTAATTACGCTGCCATATCCTTTACCTACTTGCTAATGCAACCTACATGTCAATCCATCCTCCAGCCTATCCAAGCTAGCACTCAAAGTCACTCACAAAAATTGTAAGAACGCCCTTAACAATATAAACTGGCCAGTGCTGTGTACCATCCCTAATATCTTGTAATGTAATTTCCATCCTAACTGAAGCACTACTTAACATTCAGAACCAGTTCTGTCTCTATAAGTTTAGACTATGTAAAGTAACACACTTGACACCTGAGCTCTAGAATCTTCTACAGCAGAGGGATAGTACACAAAGTATAGAAACAAACAATTCTCCCCACCCCCACTGACCATGACACTTGCAGTACTCTGAAGATTAAAAAAAAAAAAAAAAAAATCCCCCATTGACCATGACACTTGCTGTGTAACCAAGGCAAAAAAAAAAAAAAAAAAACAGATGAACCAAAGCAAAACACCTAGGGCCTGATAATTCTGGAAAGAAGTTAGTCACCTTATGCTTCATAACAAAATACAATACATCTTACAGTCAATTCATCCCCCAGAATGTGTAACTGAATTCACCAATACATGTGTACCTTCTCCACAGCTAACCCCTCATCACCACCACCCCCAAGCCTTGCCTACCACTACTCTACTTCAAGAAAATCTGTCAAAATGAAATAGGACATCTGATACGATCACTGCCAAACCATGACCCGCCCACTTTGAGGGTCTTTATCCACTGTTCATCTAACAACAGGGAGATCTCATCTCCTCATATATGTGCCACATATCTCTTCTCTTATTAACACAACACATCTTCCTTACCATCAGGAAGAAAGCCACAGTTACCCCATTCATAAATGCACCAAAGCATTCAACATCTCTGACTACCACCTTATATTTCTCCTTTGCCACTTAGATAAAATACTCAAAAGTTATAAACAACCAAATACCCATCTTACTGGCACCCTGTTTGTTGGTCTTTTCATAGTTTTCAGTTTAGTGGATTCCCCTTTCTTATTTAACTCCCTCTCTCTCTTACTCTGCCTCTGATTTCTCCCCCATAAAATAGTTTACAGCTATCTCTCACACAGAACTTTCTCAGTCAAATATAACAAATCTATATCACATCCCAACCTATAACCACAGATTTTTCCAAAGGCCCCATCCTTGCTCCAGTGCACTTCAGCATCTTTACTAGCTCACTACCTATGCACCTAAAAAAGTCCAGTGTCATCCCGTATGTTGATGCCATTGCTCTAACCATGCCACCAACTACAGCACCACACTGCAAGAATTAAAACATACACTCCTAAAGCTGCAGACATGGCTGTCCGGAAAAAGGCTTACCATGAATGCCAAAAAAAAAATAAATAAGTAAATAATTAAATAAAATAATGTTCTTTGACACCTCACAAAGGCTAAATAAACTACCTCATGATGCTCACCCGTCTAACCTATAGCATGCAATCCATACAATGGGCCCTCTCCTTCAAGTACTAGGGGTTACTCTCAATCTAAAACATCTTCATACTGAAGTTAAGGCAGACGTTAACTCTATACCATTTGGGTATCACAAAAATCTCAATTCCTCATCATGGAAGGTGGGTGATAGTTGCTGGTATAAACATCCTTTAACCTTATCTAGGATACACCCTACCACTACTTGTGTATTCCTTTATTAAAAAAAAAAAAAAAAAAAAAACAAGGATCTACAAATCTCCTCAAACAGAGTTTGCAGGTTTATGGTTCTATACCTGAAAACAAGACCGCCATATCATACTCACCTAGACAAACTGTGTTCCTATAAAAAAACAGGCTGATCTTCTCTTCCACAGCCTTGTATATATGTAGATGAGAAACTAAACCCAGTTAAACTGCATTCACATCACACACTACTTTCCTACTAGTCTACCTTGACTAGATAATTCGCATTGAGCTTAACCACCCTCCAGTCCGCTCCGACACTTTAACATCGTCCCACATTTTCAGTATTAAGTCTCTCTATAGTATTCCGTTGCAAATTCAGTAAACCACTACATTTCTACATAGTAGCACATCATCATGGAAACCTGTGTCAGCCACCGCCTTAAATTCTGATGCCTGTATTAAGGATGTCATCATCTTAGTCGTTGTCATGCAGCCTGGTACCTGAATCATACAAGTGACTATTTACTATTGTCTGTCTTGGACATGACAGTTGAAATCATACTCATGTCCCCAGTCATGCTACTGTATCCTTCAAAAATACTAACAGCTCAATAAAGTCGAAGTCAGACGTTTTGTTTTTTATATCTGTATTATGTATCCATGATATAATTTACTAATTGCAATATAACCAGCTACAACTTATATATAGCAAGATGTGATTCAAAATTGTGTTATTGCACAACTGTCGACCAAAGTGTGTCAACAATACAGAGGCTAATTTAAATTACACTCGGCCAATGGTAGGTAAACCATATATATATATATATATATATATATATATTTATATATATATATATATATATATATATATATATATATATATATATATTTATATACAGAGAAACAAAAATGTATGTGGGAAGCGAAATGCAGAGTAAATATAATGTCCCAAAGAGTTCCCTGTTAGATACCAGATGCAATACACATTCAATGCAAGTGTCTCCTCGATATGAGTGGCCTTTGCAGGCAATTGCTGACGTCTAAGTACAGCGGATATACTCCTCTTTGTATGGTGCTAATTTAGCATTAATTTAGCATAGCTAATTAGCACCATACAAAGAGGAGTATATCCGCTGTACTTGAACGTCAGCAATTGCCTGCAAAGGCCACTCATATTGAGGAGACACTTGCATTGAATGTGTATTGCATCTGGTATCTAACAGTGAACTCTTTGGGACATTATATTTACTCTGCATTTCGCTTCCCACATACATTTTTGTTTCTCTTTTAGTACTATTACGCTTTGTGGGAAGTGGAATAATACGTGAGCGTTTTTTGGATTTTATTCCTAATATATATATATATATATATACACACACACACATACAGATAGGTATATACATATGCGCACATAGATTGTTTTAGTGTTCTATATATGTTGTCTGTGTATTTGTGGTTTCATTCTTAACACATGAACTTTATTCTTACTATTTTTTTTTTCTGGCACTTTATTGTGTAGAGAGGAATTTAGCAGCTACCCAAGAGCTTAATTACTTGCTAACTGGTGGTAGAACTTAACTAGAATACATAGTTAAGCTGGTTCCTGAAAGGTCACAGTACTGCAACCATCATCCTTTCCTTTTCACAGTAAGTATAATAGCATGGAATAAGGCCATATCACAAGTTATATTGTTTGTGGACCTGGCTAAAGCATTAACTCGTACCCCAATGTATTCCAAAAACTGCCTAAGTTTGGAATCTCTCGTGCTACTTTTCACTGATTTCAACAATATCTCACTGGTTATGACAACTGCGTTCTCTCTGATTACATCTGAGTGACGCATCCAGGTGTATCTGATTTACCTCCTACTGACGCCTCTACGTGTGAAATATTACTTGTTCATATTTGTATCAATAATTCCAAAACCATGTATATACAAGGTTTCAAAATATTTTTTCATAAAGCTGACACATGGCAAACTCAACTACATTAATATTTGACCTCTGTCTAGTGCCAGTAAAGAGATATTAACTCTTGTTTTTATAATATTAGTTTGTATAGATATAATTTTCACATTTTTCTAAATATTGAACAACCAAGTAACACTGACAGAACTCCTTAGCCTCATATGAAAACTCTCATCTAGATGAATAAAATACTGCTGACAGTATGTGTGTAACTTGACTGGTTGCTGAGCTATTGCAAGTTGTTTACAAAATATTACAAACATAATATTTATTGTGTTTACTGTGACTTACAAAATTTGGTTTAAGACCTAGAACATAAAGAATATTACCACTATAAAAATAGTTTGTGCTGAAGATGCTGCTATTTACACTTCTATCATAATGCCTATGGTTTCAGAGATATGAACATTTGTTTGAAATGTGAGGATATAATTTGATTCTGTCAAGAGGCTTAGGCTTCGCCCATTGGAAGTTACAGTACAAACTTCCTGATCTCCATTGGAGTGAATGAGTTTTAACTCATCCATCATCCTCATCAACTACTATCAATTGACACCTCACATGGCTTTGGACTTTATCCCTTTTTCCTCTTTATTGATAATATTTCTAGCATTTGAATAACTGTTATCAACTAATGAGAGATTCAAAGAAATTGTTTGCAAATTCCACCTGACTTCCTGTCCTTAACTAGAGTATTCCTTTACAGTAATTCTGTCCTCAGACTTATATCTAGCTCTCTCTGTCTGCATCTCTCTCTCTCTCTCTAAGGCAAACATCAGTCAACCTCTCTAAAAGTCAATGCTTTCCCTATTAATCTTTAAGCTCACATTTTAACAGCAAATAATTACACACTACCATACTGCAACTAATGTCCACCACTGGCTAAAAACACAAAAACTCAGAAATCATTGTAAATCCTTTTTATCTCAAATGTTGCATAGTCATCAGTGTCAGCTCACCTCTACCACTTCCTGTCAGCTTCCAAAATCTTTTCCATAGTTGTTCCTGTCCTCTAGACCTCCCTAGCACATATCATTATCAATGAATCCACTGTGTCATTCGTTAAAACAATCATGAAATCTTACATAATCTGACAGGCAATCTGTCCTTAGTTTCAGTATAGCCATATAGGATCCTTAGGTAATAACTACAGCCATTCCATGACTCTTTCAAACTTGTCATTCTAACACAATTTCTATATGGCTACACTACTCCATTAGCTAAACTGTTAGTACCTCAGACAGGAAATAGTATGAGAACCTGCGTATCGTTATACATTTCACTAATTGTTATGTCCCTACAGCAGTAGCCATTATGAAAGTTTTGTGACTGCAGAAACTCTTACGAATCTTACTTTTCGTAATCACTGCATTGTGCTGCTTTCTTCACTTTATTATTCAGAACGTGGTCATAAATGAAAATGATCCCTTGTGGCCCAGTTATCGTACTTGATAAATGAAGCCAAATATAATAAAGAATTGAAGTAGCTAAAGTCATTACACAAATATCAAAAGGCTGTCTGCTTCTGTAAGTCAAAATGAGAGACAGAAAACTTTGTGTAAACTTTACCGGACTACAGCTCTTTTGGATCTACTCTGCTGACAGACAACGCAGACTGAATTTCATTTTAGGGAAGGGTTGGAAGTCCCCCTATCCCACTACTGAGGAGTGTGTTAACTAGCTGTAAGTCCACACAGCAGAAGATAAAATAGTGGAACTCGACTTTTAGACTTCTAATCAGATTCAGCTCTCAGGTTATTAACTCTCCTTTTAGCTATTTTGCTTTAACCATTTTATGGGGTGGGTTGTCTGGGTTACATCAGCACCTGATAGCAGTACCAGTATATCAGATGCAAAGGTAACCCAGTTTTCCCACATTATTTATTTATTTGTTTGTTTGTTTAGTTTTCTAATCATATGTCTTTTTATTTATTCATTTTTGTGCATTTATTAACTTAGTCAGTGAACTGGGTTAATGAACTGATCCAAGTGTGTCTATTTTAAATTTAAAAAAGCGATACTTCCACGTCCTCTAATTAGTTTAGGGTTAAATACGGCACTATCAAAAAAATTACCCTAAATTAACTAAAATAAATGTAATCCAAAATATCCCCTAACACAGCGGTCATTAAGTAGTAACTCCTGACCTATAACCGTTATGCCATCAGAAGCCCTAAAACAATCTGGTCCGGTGATGACTTAACAACTCAACCCAGTCAGTATCATTGGAAGAGTGAGGTGAAAATACTAGATTGTAGGGGTCACCAAAATAACTTGACAGTTTACAAGCTGTAATTGAGGTGGCAGTTGCTTATAGACAGTTTGTAAAATGTCTGACTGTCAATCTGTAATGTTTTTCCTTAGACAACATAACAGTTTGACAGTTAGTTTTTCAGTCTGCCTGTAACAGATCACAATTCAGCTTCTAAACTGTCAAGAGCATGGATCATTTACAACCTGAAGCTGACCTATCAGTCACTTCTTTAGACAGCACATGCGGGGGGGGGGGGGGGGCATCGAATGGGTGTCTTTGCCAGGGCACCAAATTCCCCTTGGTATAGACATACTGAGCTGTTAGTAGGTCAGGCTGGTAAATCCAGGAAGTTTTAAGCTGATAATTACAGGAAGTAAAATCAGGAAGTACTTAAAATGAATAATACAAAAGCTTCATTAAGTTAAGAAATATATATATATATATATATATATATATATATATATATATATATATATATATATATGTATGGGTGTGTGTGTGTGTGTGTGTGTGTGTTCTAATTTTGGAATCTGGATAGATTTGTAAGAAAAGACCCTAAGATTTAAAGTTTTGACGTTTTGTAACACTGCAGACAGATTCAGATTCAAATGGTTCATTCTGTTAAATAAATTTGGCTCTTTTAAGCATACCTACTTTTTCAGGTGTATTTATGAATATATAAAACCAAGGCCTTATTTGCCTGATTCAGTGGTGGCTCAGGCAGATATAAAAGATCTCATGGTACTTATCAAAAAGAAAAGGGGAAGTTCCCTGGTGTTCTGGCCAAATTTCCCCTAGTCAGTAGGAATACCACCTTGTGTTTCCCCTGAAAAAAGGTCATTGGCCTCGTGGGACTAATCCATTCAAACTAAATGAAATAAATAAATAAATAAATAAAAACTTGTGCTACACCCCTAGCTTGTATATTACCAATATATAGGTGTTATATGTGTGGGTATTATCTATGACTACCCATGTCATGTAGATTCTAGTTATTTATTCACACTGAAATAAGTATATTACTTGATAGAAACAAATTTAACCAAATGAAAAATGACCATTTTACTCTTTTTAAAAGATGAAGGTACAGAAGTTCAAGCAACAAAACAAAACTGATGAACTTTTTATATAGCACTGCAAGTATTACAGAGAAAACAAGAAGTGACCGTGAGAAATCAGGAACAATTAACATACTGCAAAATGTTGTGAGTAAAATAAAGAACTTCAAGCAAGAAAACAAAACTAATTAAGTTTTCATACAGCATTGCAAGTATTACAAAGAAAACAAGAAGTGACTAATAGAAAGCAGGAACGACCAGTATATTACAAAATGTAATCAGTAAAATAAAGAGAGCTGCTGCAGCAGTAACGTGGAAAGACGTTGACGTGAAGATGCCAAGGAATATTCTGTGTTTGGCAATATTTAATGAAGACTGTGACATGCACAGCTCAGAGCCACAGTACAAGTTGTGAATAGACATGTTTTGTCATTGTATATAAGCAATAGACATAATGATTTTAACGGTACTTTTACACATGGTCCAAGAAAAGGTTTATCAAAGTAGAAATATCTATGGCAGAAAAAGTAGGCAAACTCATTGGTATTAATGAAAAGTTAGACATTTTCAACCTAAAAAAATGTGGAGTATAGAATAAGAAAATTCATAAGTGTTATATGTTCTACACTAGTCTAAGAACCCTAGCAAGAAATTTTAAATTACCTCACTCAGACAAACATATTAAGACACAGATAATAAGAACATGTTCTTCATGAAGAATAAGAAAGTAGCATCTGCTGAGTAAGACATCCTGGTAAACAGAAGAATGGGTTGGGGGTTGACATAATGGTTAACATGTTTACCTCACAGGCAAGCAGTACAGGGTTTAATTCTTACTAAGGGAAATTGGCTAGGATTAAAAATAGTCCACAAGGACAGCTAACCTAGTACTTACGTATAAACCTATGAACCTAGAATCTAAACATTGCAATCACCCTAGAAATATCAAAATGCAGGTCAAGAAGGCTAGAAGACTTATGGAATGTAAAGTGAGAGCCATCAAAAAATCAGATTGTATGAAAGACGTGTGTGGTATTGAAAAGTACAAATAAAGGAGAGTAAAGTCAGAGATATGTGTGAATGCAATATTCAATAAAATAAGTTAAAAAACAGACTGCAGACATTGATTTTTGACAAAAACATTTTACTGAATTATCACTACATAAGCAATCATATTACATTTATATAAATGAAAACAAACCATACTGACAAATTTTCAGTTGCAAACATTATGCATCGTATATAATCTTCTATGCAATCATTGTCAATCGAACATTACATAGCTCATTTAATTCCTGCTTTCCTTTAAACAGTATTCCTCCCCCAAATATTATTCTGCATGTATTGTTCCCACATTTCCCATTTCCTATGTAATTTGCTCCTACCCCTTTCTAGAGACCCCACTTCCATTTTTTACCTCTGTTACTATGTTCACTGCTTCTAATATGGTTGATTTAGACTTTGATTTCCATTTTCTAGTAATTGATTTTTTGGCAGCCACCACACATTTCAGACCCTATATCATAGCTCAAAACTCATTTCCATAGTTACACCAATTTGCTAACCCATATTTCTGACAGAGTAGTCTGCAGGGAATTGTTAAAGTCTGCCAGCTCATTAAATTCCCAAAACATATGTTCCCAATGACCTCCTTCTTCCCTGTCACACCTCCAACATTTGCTATCTACCTGAGGAAAAATTCTTTGAAGTCTGCTTGGGGTATAAAAATACCTATGCCAACATTTCCAAGCCAATATCCTAAATCTTCTAGACTTTGTTGCATTATTTACAACTATACATATATCCTTGGATGGCGCAGTGGTGTAGTGGTTAGCACTATCACCTCACAGTAAGAGGTTCTCTGGTTTAATTCTTGGCTGGGGTGCCTTCTGTGTGGAGTCTGCATGTCCTCCCTGCATTCATGTGGACTTCCTCCAGGTGCTCCAGTTTCCTCCCACATTCCAAACATATGCAGTAGGTGGACTGGACACTCTAAATTGGCCCTATGTGTGAGTGTGTGAGTGCGAGTGTGTGGTGCACCCTCTTAGGAGGGTTGGGCCTTTGGCTAGCAACCCGTACCTGCTACAGAAACAATAAGTGTTGAAGGGTGCTCATTGCCTGATACGGAATGCATGGGAGTGAATCCAGGCTACATATATCTTCCCATTGTTTCTTTGTGAATTACTCATCCAATCTGTCTTCCCAATCCTTTCTAACCTTCTCTGATTGATCTCTATAGTTATCATGCAATATTTTATATGCCCTACTAATTATCCCTTTTTTAATAGGAGCTCCCTTTGTAGATTCAACGAAAATCTCTACCAGTGCTGATTTTTCACTTAGGATTCTCCTATTCATTTCTGTTTGCCAATACTCTGATATCAATGATATCAATCTTTGCTAGGGAAAATAATGTAGACACTGTGGTGGAAACACAGAATCAGCAGTATATATCCAGCAAAGACGTAGACAGATGTTATGTATAAAAAATATACACTGCTATAACATGCAAAACAAAACAAAAAAACAATAAAATCATAATCTTAAAGGTAGCACCCAGATCTGTTCAGAACTGGTGGTCAAGGACACCACATATACAAATGCCGTAGATATAGAAAACCTGATGGCTGACAGATTCTGTGAAAATTTCACCCCTCTGTCCCCCCATCAGTAAATCAGGACATTCCCAGTACCTGCCCCCTTCCCCTTTTTATCTAGGGAGCAGGTCATAACTGCTCTCTCAAAGGCAAAAAATACAACCTCCATGGGACCCGATAACATTCCAGGCTGCATCATACATGAAGTCAGGCAGGAACTTGCAGCACCATTAGGTGCTGCAAGCTCCTGTCTGACTTCATGTATGATGCAGCATACATGAAGTCAGGCAGGAACTTGCAGCACCATTAGGTGCCCTATTTAACCAAAGCCTGAGTACTGGCTTTGTCCCAGCTAAGTGGAGGACAGCCACTGTCATCTCTTTACACAAAGGTGGAGCATCCATCATCCACCAATCTGGGGAATTATAGACCCATCAACCTAACTAGCCTGATCTGCAAGGCCATGGAATGGATTATCATGGACCTCATTAACAAGGACATTGGTAACCTGCAAACACTCAATTCCACACAGTTTGGCTTCGTCAAGGGGAGATCATGCCTGTTAAATTTGGTTGACCTTTTTGAGACAGTCACCAAAGCCATGGATGAGGGAAAGACTGTACACACCACCTACCTTGATCAGGCCAAAGCCTTCAACACTATTCCCCACTCAGGCATAATAGATAAACTCTCTCAACTAGGCATCAATCTGTATGTTAACAAATGGATAGCTAACTGGCTCACTGATAGAACCCACCTAGTCAAAACAGAGGAATCCACCTCAATCAGTAGACCTGTATCGAGTGGCATATCCAAGGGTTCGGTCTTGGGGCATCTGTTATTTGGGATATACTTTTCTGAGGTGCAGGCCAAAACCAGTGGGCTATGGCTGACCAAGTTTGCAGATGACTGCAAGCTGGGTGCTGTCATAAATTCCCCTAGTGACGTGGACATCCTGCAAGCGGGTCTCTCCCAAACAAATGACTGGTGCCAGAAACATGGTCTCAAGCTGAATACAGAAAAATACATCATCATCCCCTTTGGGGAGAGTGACATAACCACAAATTATCACATTAATAACAATGTCCTAAGCATGCAGTCAGTCGTGAGGGATTTGGGCAGCCAGATTGATAGCAACCTGACTTTTGACCACCATGTTGCTTTCATTGTATGGAAAGCTTTCTACATGGCCCATCTGATAAGTAAGGGCATCTCATCCAGGGACAAGGAGATCATAACATCCCTGTATTCTTCCCTTATAAGGCCCATTATTGAGTACAACACCCCATTCTGCATGTACCTGACAAAGCACATGCAGCAACTGGAGAGACCAAAGAGGTTCCTCACCAGGAGAATCCAGGGCCTCAAAAATCTACCATACAAAGATAGTCTAAAAGACCTATCCCTCTACTCTATTTCACACAGACTTCTCAGAGGTGACCTCTGTCTGGCATACAAGATGATCTCAGACCCCGCCTTAATGGAAATGCTGCATATCTGCAAGTCAAGCTCCACTTAAATAACCCGCACACATGGCTTCAACCTGGTCTGTGACATCAATAGGACTTGTTGGCAAGACAGATTTGTGTCCCAGAGACTCCCCCATCTGTAAAATAGACTTCCTCTCCATGTCAAGCAGAGAACCTCTTTACCCCTTTTTAAGTGCAACCTGGATAACTGGTTGAGAAACAGAAAATACATCCCTGGGATTCCACCCATGTCCCTGCTGGACAGGGGCATCAGGTGCTGACTTGTCTAAACATGGGCTAAACTCTTGGCTCGGCTTATAAGGGACTCATGGCCAGTAGCCTAGTAACTTCCTATGATCCTATGATTCTATGATAAAAATGACGTGTCACAATGCAGAGAAAACAATTAAGGAAGTAAAGAATCTGACAAAACGGAGCAGAGAAAAAAAGAAAATAAAGATAATTACAAATATTAACACATTTGAGTGTATATTATAAATGAAAATGAGTATATTACAAGACACAGAATAGTGAAATGGTTAGTCATGGAGGCATGTTGACAGACTCAGTACAAATTTACAGTAAGGTAAAACCGCGACCCCAGTTAGAAAATATCAGTTCTGCAATTTATGCATTTAGTTCACAGGCCACTGTCCTCTAAAGACTATTCTGAAACAGAAGTCAGAATAGCGGACAAAGTGACTGGATCTATTTTTAATGTGCCATATGTGATAATTTCCCAGAATTACACCACAGCAATGTTACTATGACTAATACAGATACTGAATAGTATAATCAGGGTCATAAACAGAGAAGAAAACTAACTTGATACACTGTTGAATACAAGTTTTCCTGAAGGAATACTTAAACTGAAAAAACTATCCATGAAAGTCTCACCTTAACCTTAAATTCTCTCAAGTAACCCAGCTACACATCTACACATTTAAGTAAATACTGTGATGGATGTTTTATCTCCCTAATTGAAACTGGTGAGAGCTGCTTGGAATATTGGTCTGTCTCATACTGAGTTGCAGAGATGTTTTTAAGTGCAACAAGTCCAAACCACAATTATATTCTCCTTCAGTTTTTCAGGAACTCCAAAATGTATTTATTGTTATATCAAGAATGGTCCTGCGAGTCTTCTGACTTTTGAAAACAGAACTGTCCTGCGTTGTACAAAGTCCAATTGATGTTCCAGCATTTCTACTCAGCCTTATAATTCCACTGATGATTCTTCTAGCCCAGTGATCCAGCCAATGGACTAAGTAACGGTGTTTAAAAGTCTAAATGCTGCGCTTCCATAGATCTGTGGAAGGAGGACGTTGTTAAGTAAGGAATAATTAGTAGGGCATATAACATTTTTCATGATAACTATAAGAATCAATCAGAGGAGGTTAGGAAGGATTGGGAAGAGAGATGAGATAAGCAATTCATGAAGAAACAATGGGGGGATATATGTATGTCTCCCAAACATGCAACAAAATCTAGAAGATTTAGGATCTTTGCCTGGAAGTGTTTACATAGCTATTTTTATACCCCAAGCAGACTTCAAAATATTTTTCCTCAGGTAGACAGCAAATGTTCATAGTTTGATGGGAAAGAAAGAAATAAATGGGAACATATTTTCTGGGAGTGTAATGAGTTGGCAGACTTTAAAGATTCCCTGCAGACTGCTAAGTTAGAAATGCTGGGTGAGTAGATTGGAGCAACTAGGGAAATTATTTTTTTCAGCTATGATACAGAATCGGAATTGTCTAGACGTAGTAAGGTCTTGCTGAGTCTAATTATGGTGGCTGCCAAAAAAACAATTACTAGAAAATGGAAATCAAAGTCTAAACCAACTTTACTAAAAGGAGTAAAGATAGTAACAGAGATTAAACAACTGGAACTGGGATCTTTAGACAAGAGTAGGAGCAAACTACATAGGCAAAAATGGGAATTGTGGGAGCAATATATGCAGGGGAGGAACGAGGTTTAAAGGAAGGCAGGATTTGAATGAGCTATGCGATGGTTGATAACAATGACTAGGTGCTTTAAAAGTGATGTATAATGTTTGCAGCTACAGTTATGTCAACACGGTTTGGAATGTATAATGTTTGCAACTTAGACTGAGTCACTGTGGTTTATTTTCATTTATATAAATGTAACATGGTCTATGTCATACATGATAATTTAGTAAAGATGTTTCTTGTTTGTAAAAAAAAAAATGTTGATGTTACACTAGCTACAGCTTATAGATCATTTAGCAACATTTCTCATTTTAGTACTTTCCTAAGAGCTTACCATAAAAGATTACCTCAGCTCGCGTGTACTCTAGCCATTTTCCAATTCTGACCAAACAGCAGTTTCAGAAGTACTTGAATATGATGAGGAGCAACCAACTTAAGATCCAGTTTAAAGCCTCCTTTTTATCTTTCATCTGCAAAGATTAGAGAAAACAAAATTAAGTCTGAGGCAGTGTATTATCTCTGCAAATTAATTGTTTTATTCAGCCAACACTCTAGAAACATACATATATACATGATGGCAAATGACTGGTAACCCTCTTGGGAAAACAAATAGAAAGCTGCATGACAAAATGTGCAAACAGATATGATATCAAGCAAAGTAAAAGTGAATGTCAAGGACCAATGTCAAGGGCCTCTGCTGACCAAATTTGCAGATGATTGCAAATTAGAAATAGTCATAGAATCTCCCACTGACAATAACATTCTCCAGGAAGGGGTGACACATACAAATAACTTGTGTTACAGCCATGGACTAAAATGAAATGCCGAGAAATTCATAATAGTATCCTTTGGGAAGTCATCCACCCCTGTTAACTATCATATTGACATCACAACCCTAAGAGTCAACCCATTAGTCAGGGACTTGGGGTCAGACATAGACAGTAATCTAGTCTTTGACCATCACGTGTCTACAGTAGTGAGGAAATCATTCTATGCTGTGCAACATATGAACAAATGTATGGCATCTAGGTCCAAGGATGTCATTGTTCCACTGTATTCAGCATTCATCAGACCTGTAACTGAGTACAGTGCCCCCTTTGGTATGTATCTAACCAGGCGCATTCAACAACTGGAAACTCCATAGAGGTTCTTCACTAAAAGAATATAGGGCATAAGTAACACAGTCTATGCAGACCGCCTCAAAGCCCTATCCCTGTATTCTGTCTCCCAGAGATTATTGAGAGGAGATCTATGGCTGGCATAAAAGGCATTCTCAGATCCCACCCTGATGGACCTCCTTCATATCTGCAAAAGAAACGGCACCAGAATTACCCATTCTAAAATGTTAAACCTTGTCTGCAGTATAAATAGGACCTTTTGGAGTGACAGGCATGTATCCCAGAGACTACCCCTTCTCTAGAGCAGGCTCCCCATCCACGTGAAGCAAAGATCCTCCCTAACTCAGTTCAAGTGTTACTTGAACAATTGGATGGAGAGCAGGAAATTCATCCCTGGTTTGGCACCCATGTCTCTAATGAACACAGGCAGGCTGTAAATGGTTAATCTCCCAGGCCCCTTATTGCAAATGTTTCATCACCCAAGCCCCTGCTTACACACCAGGGTATCAGAACTTGTCAGTGATTTGAGATGCACAGCTAGGCTTAAAATGGCCCTAATGGTCATTAGCCTAGTATACTCCTACGAACCTATGAAATTATTTCAATACATTTTATAAGCACTCTGCAGCCTACATCAGTTGTAAAATTAATTTTTTTAGGTGTGCCCATTATCTGCTTCCCCCATAGTGGGTATTCCTAACAGAGAAACAAAAGCCATCCAGGGGAGCCATCATTCAGGCAGCCATGAGACTGGTTTGTACCTTGGCCTGCAGCAAGCAAGTGGAAAGAAGGGGTGTAGGCAGAGATTCATTTGTACCTCTGCTGGCATCCTTTTTTTCCACTTACTTGGCTGACTGGGCACCAATATTCCCTCCTCCCAAGAGAGGTAAGCCAACATCAGACACTCACGCCAACCTTCCTCCATACAGTGCATGAGCCACTATTCTAACCTACGTCATCTTGGTCATAGTCAGTTCTTTTTTCCTCTTTGGCACAGAGCCTGGGATGGTTGTAAATTTTTTTAGGTTTTGGAGAATCTATATGAGGCTGTAAAAGGTGGAAATTTCAACACTGTCCTAGAAAGAAAAAATTCTGCTAGCAAACAAGTTTAAATTCTGCAGTCTGTTTTGAGTGGAATAGTGTGAAACCCTCATTGAAAACAAAGTGCTGATGCATTGACTTAAAAGCTTATAGTGTAATTAGGTAAAGAAATGGACTGGATGCAAGTCAATATACGTTTAGAAAATTAAGGGGTCTTCTGATCATATCTATACAGGAAGAATGCAGAGTCCCTGTAATCACATCTATGCAGGTAAAAGCTGCACTCTGTAAAACCAAAAACACAGCATCCATGGGAATGGACAACATCCCAGGCTGCGTTTTAAATGAACTTCAGAACGAACTGGCTCCCCACCTAAGCACAATGTTCAGTCATAGTCTCATGTCAGGCTTTGTGCCCACTGAATGGTGCACAGCAACAGTTATCCCACTCCACAAAGGGGAAGCACCACTAATCCTGACAACTATCACCCTATTAGCCTGACTTGCCTGGTCTGCAAAGCCATGGAACTCATAAACAAAGACACTGGTAACCTCCAAACTGGACCCCACCCAGTTCAGGTTTGTGAAAGGCAGATCATGCCTTCTAAACCTGATGGACTTCTTTGATGCAGTCACCAAAGCCGTAGACGAGGGTAAGGTGGTTCACACAGCCTATCTTGAACTCGCCAAGGCTTTCGACACCATCCCTCATTCTGGAATTATAGCTAAACTCAGTAAACTAGGTATAAATCTGTATGTCACAAGATGGGTTGCCAACTGGGTTACTAACAGACCCCACACTGTAAAAGTTGCAGACTCCAAATCTGACTTCAAACTAGTGACAAGTGGAGTACCACAGGGTTCAGTCCTGGGACCTCTCCTGTTTAGTATCTACTTCTCTGAAGTACAGGCTAACACAGAAGGCCTCTGGCTAATGAAGTTTGCAGATGACTGCAAACTAGGAGCCATACTCGAGTCCCCAAATGATGTGGACATCCTACAGAAGGGCCTCACTGAGACAGATGCCTGATGTCAGAGGCATGGCCTCAAGCTCAATGCCAAAAAGTGCATTGTCATCCTCTTTGGTAAAAACTCTGTACCCATGAACTACCACATAAACGACAGTCTACGTAACGCCAAATGTGTGATGAGACCTTGGGACCCAGGTGGACAGTAGTCTCTCCTTTGATAATCACATCACCACAGTAGTCAGGAAATCCTTCTATGTGGCCCACCTCATCACAAAAGGGTTTTCATCCAGGAAAAAAAGAGGTCATTGTTCCCCTCTACTTGGCACTCAGACCCATTGTAGAGTACAACGCCCCTTTTGGAATGTACCTCACAAGACATCTGCAGCAGCTGGAAAGGCCACAGAAGTACCTCACAAAGAGGATTACTGGCCTCAAACAGATGCACTACACTAACCGTCTCAAAAAACTCCAGCTTTACTCTGTAGCATATCGCCTACTCTGAGGAGATCTCTGCCTAACATATAAAGCTATGTTAAACCCAGAGCTGTTGGACATGCTACACTTAAAGAAATCCCAATCCCTCCAAGCTACATGCTCTAGGGACCTAAACCTTGTCACCACAATAAACAGGACATGCTGGAGGGATAGATTCCTGTTCCAGAGACGTCCCATACTCTGGAACAAACTACCTATCTATGTCAAGAAAAGTTCCTCATTATCACTCTTCAAGAAAAATCTTGATGAGTGAATGGGAAATAGGAAATACACCCCGGATCACTTATGTGGCTCTGCTCGACAGGGGCATAGGAAATTAACTTTCTTGGGTGGAGTAAGCCAGTGAACCTTGTTGGCTAGGCTTACTTAGGCCCTTGGGCCGATAGCCTAGTACCTACCTATGAACCTATAAAGATCTTTTAGAAAAGAAGCACTCACGGTTCTACCACAGCTTTGGAAACACGTGACCTGATTTTGTTATGTTGTGACATCACTAAGCCGGGACAAATAAATCTTGGCAGTCTACACTGTTGTTTGATTTAGTAGCCAGTCTATTTTAAACAAACTGCCCCAATAAATCATCCTGCTGTCGAGCTTGTATATGAGTTCCGAATCCTCTCGGCCTCAGCTATCCACAAACTGCTAAGGAAAGTGAAAGAATCTGAGTCTTCTTACTGTAATGGATTGTTGTCCTTGATTCCTACCCCTAGTTTTCCAAAACATATAAGTAACCAAAATTACCTTATTTGTTACCTTATTCTTCAAATGTTCCATCTAGGGATACATTCCTTAACTTATGGAACTCATGCACATAGCCATCTTTACATATCTGGAAACCCACAATTCCCTAAAACTAATGAACCTGTCTCTGTCTTTTGGTGTCTATCTAAATTGGTTGAAAAAGCTATAGTATTCATATAATTGCCTTCCTCAATCATCACTTCCTTGTCAGTAATTCCCACTACAGTATACAGCCTAAGCATGCAAATAACACAGTTCTTAATTCACTAACAAACCTGATCTATTCAGCAATAAATATATGTGATAGAAACTGTGGTTTATTCATTGACTTCAGCAAGAATTTTGACACATTGCATATCCTAGTCCATTACTCTCCAAACTTTTCATTATGGAACTAGAGATTTCCCCATCTCAGTGACGGGACCTCTCTTTGCCAAAAAGATAGTTACATGTTAGGTTTTGTCAGTCTCTTTTCAGCCCTAGGTGAGTGAACTTTGAGATATATCAAGTGTAAATATTTTAGTCCCTACCATTCCTTATTTTTATTAATGACATTTGGCATATCTAAAGAAATCTGCCAATCTTTCAGCATACAGATGATGTGGGCCTACTAGCTACAAGTCCTGGACTTGCTCAGGTGGAAGAAGTAGTCTGGTCTCTACTCCTTTGACGAATGGATCAAGAAAATTTCTCTATATCCATCTCAACACATTAAAATCTAATGCCATCCTGTTTAACACAAATAAGTTCTCAGTAAACTTCACAAACTCCATAAGTATCATCTCTCAGTTTGGAACTATTATTATTACCCCATAGGCTCATAGATGATTATTAAGCTATCAGCACAAGAGGGACATTTTTATGCCTACCAATGCTTCCCCAATTTATCTGGCAAGTTGATACCCTAGGATTGTTTTACGGGGTATATGTAGAGTTGGGCATGGGTGGTCAAGCATTTACAGGCATCTATCTATTACAAACATAGGTGCCAGGCCAGGGGTAAATTTCCAATTTCCCATCCACTGGTTAAGGTGAGGGACACGTTCTACCTGATATGCATTGAAAGCCTGTTCCAGAAAAGGGATAGTCTCCAAGATACATCCCTGACCCCCATGTCAGCATGTTCTGTTTCTGTTGCAGCAAGATTTAGGTCCCTGAACAATACTGATGCTATTTGTTTTGAGGATGTGCACCAGGCCCATTAGATTGTGATCAGAGAATGCTTTGTAAGCCAGGTATAGATTACCTCTAAGCAGCCTGTAAGATACTGAGTACACAGGCAGGGCTTTATGGCTGTCTGTGTAAGATATGTTGTTTATGCCCTGAATTATTTTTGTCAAGAGCCTCTGTTAATGCTCCAGTTATTGCTTATGTTTGGTTAGATACATTCTAAAGTGGGCATTGTACTCAATAATGGGTATGATAAGGGCTGAATACAATTAAACAATGACTTCCATGGACCTAGATGCCATACTTTTGCTTATACGTTTTGCAACATGGAATGATTTCCTTAGGTAATCACGTGCAATGTCAAGACCTGCTAGAGTGAGTCCCAAAACATGGAGACTGAATGTCTGAAAGAATAGACTTACATATACTAAGTCTGAGATGCCATTTCTCAGAATATTCCCTTTCTCTGAGGTATGGCAATCTAGGGGTTGGCATATGTAAGTTCTGGTGTGTAGGGGCTCCCCCCCCCCAAAAAAAAGAAGTTTAAAGGAGAAGAGATATTTTCGACATTCGCTCTTCACCTGTACTTTTGCAGTTGGCTATCGAGGGCTGACATTTCAATAGGGAGCAATTTCCTTACCACTGTAGACACATGATGGTTAAAGGTCAGGTTATTGTTCCCGATTCCCTGACCACTGAGTCTGTTCTTAGGGGTGTATTGTCAATGTGGTACTTTCTAGGGTAGCCATCTTCCCAAAGGATACTATTATGCATCATTACGTGGCACTGCATTTTAGACTGTGGCTCTGGCGGCAGTTGTCTATGTCAGGTCTTCTTGGAGGCTTCTATGACTGCTCCCAGTTTTCAGTCAAATGTAGACTTGGTCAGCCAGAGGTCATCGTTAGTGTTGGCCTTGACCTCTGAGAAACAGAAGCCAAAAAGGAGTAACCCCAGCACCAAGCTTAGTGGGACCCCACTAATAGCTGGCCTCACTGTGGAGGTAACCTTCTCTACCATAACTTTTTTGGTCCTATACAAGAACCAGTTAGTTATCCAGCAGATGTCATAGGGGTTTGAACCTAATTTCATGCATTTATTTATTTTATATTTTATATTTGTTTACTGGAGTAGTGTAAGCGTACTGATTGATACTGACCACTTTCTTGGGTGAAATACAAAACACCTCCCACTTTCTTTTTTATCTCCTACTATTGTAATTTTATGTCCTAAGAATACTCCATAACAACAATCCTTAAATAAGTTTTTCCTCATCCATTTTGTGGTTGTCTTGTTTTATTCCCATACATATATAAATGTTAAACTTTTTTTCACTCTTTAATTTAAAATCTAAGTATAACTGTCTTACTGTCAATTTTCATTGTAAAATTCATAATATTCTATTGATTTCTATTGTATAACTGCATTTGAACATTCTGTTATTTTTATTGTAAAACTGTTTTTGGTGCTTTTCTCCCTTGGCCTCCATTGAAAACGGGCTCATCTTTTGGCCTAATAGACTTTCCCGGTAAACAAACTGCAAATAAATAAATAAAATAAATAAAATACCCAAGTGGGGTATTGTGTTGAATGTTTTGTCTGGGTCAAGGTAGGCAGAATTCATTGTTTTTCCCTTGTCCATTGCCTTGGTGACTTGCTCAAAGAAGTCCACCACCTGGACCTGGACCTGCCTTGACAAAACCAAACTGGTTATTTCAAGTATCTGGATGTACTACTTGAAAACTCTCTTTCCTTCTCATATCTCATAAATGAAGCTATCAAAAAGATGTATGAAAAAAATCTGGGTAGATTATACAGGCTGAAGGACTCGGACTCCATGGTTGCTAGATATATTATGCCCAGAGCTACATTCATCCCTTCACTGATTTATGGTGGGAATAGTTTTAACACCCAGAGGGGTGATGTAGAAAAGCTTCCTATTACTTAAACAGTGGCTTTATCTGCTCTTATATCTCAAAAATGTTCCCACTTGCTCTACTTACTTGATGAATGCCTTTCCGTTCCACATTTTGTTTGTTATTCTACCCCAACTCCTAATTGCAACTTCTTTTATCCTCCATGCCCTTCGTCCTCTCTCACACAACTCCCTTCAAACCCACACAGAACCTTAGATCCTCAAAACAATTCCTGGTCCAAGTAGCTTCTTTACCAAATAAAACTGATTATAGAGCATTTTCAACTTACCTCCTAACTATATTAAACTATTTCCCCTCCTCTGCCATAAGCACTGACAAGGAGGTTGTTGGCACAGATATGAAACTCAAAAGACTATGTGGGCTTTCTGAAGACTAGCACATGCAACCAAGGGCCACAATCTGCCAAAAGAAAAAGGGGTACTCAGTGCAGCTAGGAATGTAGTGTAGCAGCTTCCCTCACCTAGAATTATGTTGGTATGAGGACTGTTTGAGCCATGAGGGCCATGTGTTTGTGATCCCTTTCTAAGCTACTACAAACACTGTACACGACCTCGATCCAAATCTGACTTTACTAGTCTCTTCTGATTTTCCCTTCTCATTTTGCACATGCCTGTATTTACAGCCTACTTATACCCTACCCCCACTGAAAAGTATACTAAGTATCCTTAACTGCTGTGATGATGTGTTTTCTGTGTTGTCTAAAATGTCTGACCCCTGGGCTTAACCTAAGAATGTTCCATGATGATCAGTGTTCTATCCCAGTTAACACATAAAAAAATAAAATAAAATATACATTTATGGATGCTGTTTTTCAGACTGCACTTAGCTGTTTATATTAGAAATAAGCACTTTGATTTTATTCTTACAACCATCTTTGCTAAATATCTTTGTAGGATCCTATTAGATTCTTTGGCTTCCCTCATCTCCACTGAAAAAGTGTCCTCAGCACTAGTGCGATTGTCCTGATTAGCCAATATGAAATAAATACAAGAATGTACTTTGTAAATTCTGTCTGGACTCTACTGTTAGACATTTGAAACAGAATATCTTCATTTTGCAATGATCTATATTAGACATTTGAAACAGAATATCTTCATTTTGCAATGATCTATACATTGCTTCTCTCTGTCAAGTAAATCTGTTTTCAAAGAAATGCAGTCACGCAGTTCCTTTTATGTTAGATGTTCTGTCACGGTACTTCAGTTTGTCTGAGGCCCATGCTGTGCTGCTTTCTGGTGTTCTCAGCAGATTTCTGGTGAGCGTTGATTGGCTAAAACAGCACAGCCTACTTAACTCCCTCTTCTATCCCATCCCTGTTTATTGGTTTCAAGGCATCTGCAAACTGTATACCCCCCCATATGTTCTTTCACTTTCTAGGAACTAGTTGATTGGTATGCATGTTAGCAAAGCAAGCAGAATATTTTCTCAGAGGACAGGGCAAGTGAGGATACTGACAAAAGCAGGATGAACTTTGGTTCTCTTAAGTAACGTGAAAACAATCCATTATAGTCAAAGAGTGGACCTTAAGTTTTAAAGTTAGTTATGTAACTGCTACATGTCCTTGTTCTTTTCCTGTGAGTATATCTCAGACCATAACTTGTACATTTAATGCATTTAACTATTAATGTTCCAAAACACAGACACACAGTATAACTCAGACCTATATAACTTGTACATTTAATGCATTTAACAATGTTCTAAAACACAGACACACAGTATAACTCAGACCTATATAACTTGTACATTTAACGCATTTAACTATTAATGTTCCAAAACACAGATACACAGTATAACTCAGACCTATATAACTTGTACATTTAACACATTTAACTATTAATGTTCCAAAACACAGACACACAGTATAACTCAGACCTATATAACTTGTACATTTAACGCATTTAACTATTAATGTTCCAAAACACAGACACACAGTATAACTCAGACCTATATAACTTGTACATTTAACGCATTTAACTATTAATGTTCCAAAACACAGACACATTTAACTATTAATGTTCCAAAACATAGACACACAGTATAACTCAGACCTAGATAACTTGTACATTTAATGCATTTAACTATTAATGTTCCAAAACACAGACACACAGTATAACTCAGACCTATATAACTTGTTTTAACGCATTTAATTATTAATATTACAAAACACAGACACACAGTATAACTCAGACCTATATAACTTGTACAGTTAACACATTTAACTATTAATGTTCCAAAACACAGACAAACAGTATAACTCAGACCTATATGACTTGTACATTTAACGCATTTAACTATTAATGTTACAAAACACAGACACACAGTATAACTCAGACCTATATAACTTGTACAGTTAACGCATTTAACTATTAATGTTCCAAAACACAGACAAACAGTATAACTCAGACCTATATGACTTGTACATTTAACGCATTTAACTATTAATGTTCCAAAACACAGACACACAGTATAACTCAGACCTATATAACTTGTACAGTTAACGCATTTAACTATTAATGTTCCAAAACACAGACACACAGTATAACTCAGACCTATATAATTTGTACATTTAACGCATTTAACTATTAATGTTCCAAAACACAGACACACAGTATATCTCAGACCTATATTAACTTGTACATTTAACGCATTTTATTATTAATGTTCTAAAACACAAACACCATTGTTTTCTAACATGTTCTGTTTCAGCAGTGCATTTAAGATTGCTCTCTGGGCACGACAGTCTGGATAAGTAAAGAATATAACCAGGGTCATATTTCTCCATTCGTACAAAGGAAACCTCAAGGTAATAATGGGTTAAACTCCAAACCTAATCTTTCTTTCCTGGGTTATGCAATGTACTGCACTTAATTTGGAGTAATATGTACTGCTACTTTGATGTATATTTCATCCTCTACAATTAAATTATTCAGGATGTATGACCTTTTATATATATATATATATATATATATATATATATATATATATATATATATATATATGCAAGTTTTTTACAGATTATGCATACCATTTTTAAGTGTTATTTATTTTTAGTGCCACTGGGCACAGATGCCTCTTTTAGGGGTGACCTGGCTGTACTAACTGGTTAAGTGACTTGGTCTGAATTACACTACATACCGATGGACACTGAGGGAATCAAGCCCATCACTACAGTATGAAGCTCCTAACTGGCACACAATCGTTTGTAATAAACTGCTACAGTTTATACACAGGCCAGCAACTTACCTGGTTAACATAAATAAATACATACCTGACTAAGTAAGCCACAAAGCCATCTTCTACATGAAGCATACTGGAAGTCCTATGGTGTATATGTTTGTCTGCAAGTTTATTTATTAACACTACAGCAAGATGGTTTATTAACCATACCCAAGCCTGAAAACCAAAAGTCCAGCATGAGGTACAAGACATTAGTTACCCATAGTAAAGATAAACAAAATCAGTTTAACAACATTTTCACAAGTAATATATGGCAAAACAGCTATGAGCATTTTTTTCAGGTAAAAAGCCTATTAATGGAGGGCCCCAGGAGAAGAAAGGGAGCTCTAGTATGTAAAAACATTATGCATTCACATTAGACATAATTTAGCAGGTAGGCAATTAAAATGTATACATTAAATGAAAGAAATAATCACAATACATAATATAATAAAGCATGCACAGTGAAAAATAATTTTCTACCCTGTGAATTTAAAAATAGTATGTTATGATACTCTGATCCTGTCGATTGTGTGCTTTTGATGCCAGAAAAGTCAAAAGACTGTTCAATCCCAGTACTGTCAGTGTAGAGTAGTATGTGTGTGTGTGTGTGTGTGTGTGTGTGTGTGTGTGTGTGTGTGTGTGTGTGTGTGTGGGGGGGGGTGAGGGGGGATGCTAGTGCTGCAGTCCTGAAATCTGCAGAATGAACAGCTCAAAAAACTTCCAGGTACTTTACAGGTTTAAAATATAAACTTCAGAACAACTAGCTCAACAGTTTTCATACGTGTTTCATCAGGTTTAAAACTTGCAGCAAATAACAGAACCATTTAAATAACCTCATTCAGTGACATCATCCTAATTAACATAATCATCTCTTAAAGTCAAACAAATCAGTAATACTAAAATATAAACATCCTAGTTTAAAACAATAAAAAAATAAAAAAAAACATTATTCCAGTGGTCGCATTTTTAAAAACAGTACTAAACTGCACATTTCATTTAGTCCTGGTAGGTAATAAGATGTTAAAATATTCATCCATTTTACTTCTCGAGACCATTTCTTAATCTCAGTCTGACATGCTTCGGTGTGCCTATTATAACTAGTGGCAAACCTTAACTCAGTAGTACCAGCATTTTGAATTTAAATTTGTTGACTCTAGGGGATCTATATACAAAAAAGGAACCAGTACATAGTAGAAGTAGAAGCACTGATATGCTATCTCCCTCTAAATCTGTTTGTCTATAAGATAAGTAAGAATTTAAAACTAAGGTTGTGTTATAAAGATCTTAGAATGAGAGAGAAATTACTACCGCAAAAGAGGGGCACCTTTCCGTGTCACAATTGTACTTTTTGTGGGCTTATAAACAGAAATTCCATCTTTCTGCATCCTGTTTCAAAAAACAAATATGGATTTAATAGTTATGCAACCTGTTAACACCATTAATGTTGTGTATGTTGCTACTTGTATGAAATGTGACTCATTCTCTATAGGTAAGACAAACAGAAAACTTAAACAAAGGATTATCGGACACATGTCATATATAAAGAGATTAGTGAAGATAACTGCTTTAGCAAGCATACAATAGAGAATGATGACACACAGCACTACAAATTTGCAGTTTTACAAGTGGTTATGAACTGTGATAGAAGTGGGAATTTGGTAAGCAGACCTGAAGCTCTAGAATTAAAATGGATGAATATTTTAAGGTCTTATCAGCTACAAGGGTTGAATGAAATGTGTCATTTGAAACTGTTTTTAAAAATGTGACCACTGAAATAATGAATGTTGTTTTTATTGTCTTATACTATGATATTCATATTTCACTATTACTGATTTGTTTGACTTTAAGAGATTATTATGTTAATTAGAATGATGTCACAGATTGAGGTTATTTAGGTGGATCTGTTTTTTACTGCAAGTTTTAAACCTGATGAAGCACGTTGTGTGAAAGTTGTTGAGCTAGTTATTCTGAAGTTTATATATTAAATCTGCGAAGTATCTGGAGGTTTTTTGAGCCATTCTTTCTGTTGAGTTTTTTGGTATATTACTGTTCTGGCTCAGACTTTCAGTCTGCTTGAGCTGCCGGTGGTTGTGTTTTAGATAATTGTTTGTGGTGTGCTCACAGGTTAATGGAACTGTAGCAGACGAAATGGAAGGTACCTCGCCTTTACCCTATTCACATGTTATAAATTCAAGTAACAGATTACATTCTTTGCTGTATATTGCAAACAATCCTTTGAGGCCTGAATTGAGAATACTGGATTCTCAGCTGGGCCTAGTGACTGCCATTAATGATACATTTGATCAGAAAGTTAAAAGTCTTGAGCAAAAAATACAGACTTTTAAAAAGTTTCAATGGCAGTGGTTAAGCTTTGAGGTATATATGAATCTAAAGCTAATACCTTGAGGCCTTTGAATCTTGAGGGTTGGGAGGGTGGCCTAATGGTTAAGGTGTTTGCCTTACAAACACAAGGTACAGAGTTTGAGTCTCATAGGGGATAATTTGCTAGGCTTAAAATGGCTTGCAAGGGCAGTTAGCCTAGTATTAATCTATGAATCTATGAAAATGCTATCTATAGAGATACACATCCTGAACTACACAGGCACATAATTTAAAAAGTAGCCTGAAGTTTATGGCTATCATGAATATTCTTTTTGTGACTGTTGAGTCTGAATTACTGAGTAGCACAAATGAGTTAAGCATGGAGTTAGAAACACATCTATTTCATTTGCAGTATAAAAAGGCCTTTGATGAAATGATGGATAGAGTAAAAATTTATGAACTGTGTTTGATCACTACTAAGAAGAGGAAACTACTGCGTGACAAGCAAGATTCTGAATAGCAGAATGCATTCATTTGTCCAGTAAACTTGTGAAGTATATATAGCAGGCTTGGAGGTGAATGGAATAATGTGGAAATGATATCATCTTCTGTTCCTACATTATCATCATTTTGTTGATGGAAATGCTATAATGGCAATTGACCTAATGAGTACTGATTTCCCAGCACTTGCAATAGCGGTCCCTTTACCCATGCCTCAGCGAAGCAAAGAAGACAAGAAGAAAAAAGCAAAGGAAAAAGAAAATGGTACCAAGGCCTAAGGACAAGGAGCAGATCACAGACTTAACCAAGGTATCTAGCAGAAATATGGTGCATAATATTTCCTCTTATTTATTGACTGATACTAAATTGGTAGCATTGAATAAAGGGTTGACTTTTATTTCAGCTGAAAATGTGCATATTTCAAATTGTTTAACAGATTTGAGACTGTTTACAAGGAATTTTATTTTCGGTACTTTTCCATTATCGGGGCAACAGTTAATGCTAGCACTCGCACAGCTGTAAGCGCTGAAGTGGTTGTTTTGAAAGTCCAAGAAACAGACATGAAGCACCCTTTTTTTACCGCCTTGTAATTACTCAAACTAAGAAAATGTAAGTAAAAATGGGAGCACTGACTGGTCAAACCGACAACTGTCAGGCTTGTCCTACACTAAATAATTTACGAGTATTCGCTTTGTTTTCCCTGTTAAGGACTAAACTGCTGAACATGTGAGCCTGTGCATTCTGCACAAAGTTAGATGTAACACAGATGCCAAGGCGCAACAAAAGGGTGCAGAGTTGAAATCCATCTGTTATCAACTGCAAGTTAATGGAAAATCCAATTTAACCCTGACAGGCATTTTTTTGAGAGAATATCAAGTCTGAAACTCAGATGCGTGCTTACTGAAGCGGTTGTTTTGAAAGACAAAAGACATACACATTAAGTAGCCTTTATGGACTGCCTTGTAATGATGGACTAAGTGGCCCTCTGCCACCCAAACATCTTGAAAAGGTAGATTGATGCTGAAGGAAAGAAATGCTTCTTAACTTGATTTATTTGTATGGTGTAGTGACTAAATCGAAATGGAAGAAGCACCTGAGTCACAAGGAGGATGGGAGCAACTGTGTTTGATCCAAAATGAGGTGTTGTAGTTCATCTCTGTCATAGCAGGTAGTTAAGAGTGGTGTTTGTGAAGATGATTAGTATATTAATGTGAGTGATGGATGCATGACATGAACAGTAATGCAGGAGAGTGCTAGCTGATAGGGGTGGCGAGGTAATGGATAAAATCGAGAGTGGTGAAATTAAAGAAAAGTGGTAGCGATGTGCTTCATTTTTGACAGCTACGGTACACAGTACTCAACTCTCTCTGATTTTTGGTTTAGAGTTTTGCTCTGTTCTGCTTAAAACTGGCAATTTTGAGAGAAAATGTTAGGGATTACACTTAATAAATAATTACAGTACTTTTAGTTCTAGCTGTGCGAGCGCTAGCACTTTACAACTGTTGCCCCGATAACGGAAAAGTACCTTATTTTCAAAGTTATTGGCCCTACACATGACCTGACTCGACCAGAATCTTATAGGAAACCTAGTACTTTTATTCTAATAAGTCATCCAGCAGTGAGTGAGTTTGAAAATGCTTGTGGAAAAGATTTATATGATATGTCTGAGTGTTCTAATATGAATTCTAATGGCTTCAGTAATTTATCACAAAAAGAGAAACTTGCAATAAAATCACAAGAGAATAATGTTGAATTAATAATCAAATAAACTGATATGGGTGAGACTATAGTAGTGATGGATAGGGTTAAATATACTGATGCTATGTTGGAACATTTGTGGAATGAAGATATTTATAAATCTATCACAAAGCAGAAATGAAGCTCTAGAAGTAACATGGTTGAATATTTTAAGGTCTCATCAGCTACCAGAGTTGAATGAAATGTGTAATTTAAAACCGTTTTTAAAAATGTGATCACTGAAATAATGAATATTCTCTTAAACTAGGATGTTTATATTTTACTATAACTGATTTGTTTGACATTAACAGATGATTATGTTAATTAGGATGATGTCACTGATTGAGTTTATTCAAATGGTTCTGTTTTTTACTGCAAGTTTTAAAACTCATGAAGTACATTGTATGAAAGCTGTTGAGCTAGTTGTTCTAAAGTTTATATATTAAATCAGTGAAGTACTTGAAAGTTTTTTTAACTGTATTTTTCTGTTGACTTTTTGGTATATTACTGTTCTGGCTTGGACTTTTGGCCTGCTTGAGCTCCTGGTGGTTGTACAGTCCTGAAGTTCCATCCTGGATATGAGATATTGAACTGAGGTCATATCTGGGACAACTGCCATTATACCATAAATATATATATATATATATATATATATATATAGAGAGAGAGAGAGAGAGAGAGACATAAGCATTTTTAACAAGTGGGATTCAATATTCTGCACTATGCATGCCTAACAGGCATACAAAGGAAGGGAAGAGAACAAAAAATAAAAGGGGAAATTTTAATAGAAGTGGTAAGACTCATATGGTAACAATGTTTATTCTCTGATTATCTATTAAATCCACCTCAGGACTGTAGGACAGTTACAGCCTATCCCACCAGTCAGTGGGTACAAGTTAGACAAACTAGTCTTGGGCAGGCTGCCACCCACACTGGCAGTTAGCACAGAGGAATAAGGCTATGAACTATTAACAAACTACTTCATGTCATCCAGGATTTGATTTCATCACCCCTCATGTACCAACTATGTGACTCTGAACAAATCACTTAACCAGATTGTGCTCTAGGGTAATTGGAAAACTGGCCTAGCCTCCTCTGTGGTTTTCTGGACCACAAATCTAATAACTATCTATGAATCAGAGGATGAAAACACACTTATACATGGCACACATGCACCTAAGGGCAATTTAGAGATTTGCCAGTTACCTTACAGCATGTCTCTGGAATGTGGAAGGAAGGTAGAACACCGAGTAGTAAACATATGTGTGTTGGGGGGGGGGGGCATGTAGACTTTGCAGTGAGGACAACAAAGCCAAGAAAAGAACTGGTGCTACAAGATATCAACACCAATAACTTGAATACCCTGGTAGTATTATAACATGTAAAAAAGTGGCAGAGTCAGTGTAGAATGGTGTGGTGAAGGTACCCAAAGTAGGAAATTGGAACAAGGGAAGTTAATGTTATTATACAGAAAGTAACTCTGGTATGGATGGTTAGGACGTTGGTTTATTTAGGCAAGGGGTAGTTATGGAGAAGTGGATTATTGAGACTTGAGGAGCTATTCTAGTGAAATGTAAGCAGTTTACAATACAGTAGACCTAAGGTAGTTCAGATAATCAAACATATAACTGAACCAGATTAAAAAACTTCTAAAATCTTGTTTTTTCTCCATCCAGGGAATACTCTTTTCAGCCATTTAATGATTCGAGTGGACAATAAAGAATATTTTTCACACACGAGTGGGGTACAGGCTCAAAAAATACACACAAGACAATATATATAATGTTCACATATTCATACTTTATGAATTTTCCTACCCAAAAACTTTGGAAGGTTGCATTCAGATAATTGATGTTTCGGATAATCGACTCTCTACTGTAATACTAAGAAGATGTCAGTCATAGATCATAGTTGTACTGCTCTAGCTGGTCAGAATAGAGGAAATAGGGTGTGAAAGATGAGAGCAAATCTAGCTAATGAGGGTAGTTGTGTTAAGAACGTAGAATATGAGAAAGATAGGTAAGAACAGATGTGAACAGTGAGGATAAACAAGGTAGGATGGTGGAACATGACAAAGTGTGGATTTTTATTGGGGAGGGAACTGTAGAAAAGGCTGATTGGTGGGTATGCACTGTGAAATTGAGAGATGGAACACATAAACCAATTAGGAGGTTAGAGTGTACAGTGTATATAATGATTTTTCCAAGAAGAGTAGAAACATTAAACTTGACAGGAAGGATGCAAGAGGTGAATTTCTAAGAGGGTTTTAAATACTAGTCAAGTAGGAATTGGGTTCAGGCAATTCAGTTGCAATCAATCAAGTGAAATACTTCCTATGAAACGTACTTCTTAAGTAATCTCTGTTATATATTAAGGAAGCAACAGTCATAAGAGTTGCAGGCACTATGTGGTACCTGGTATTCAATTTATTTCTGAAAAAATAAAACATGGTTTAATGCCTAGCTAACCCTTCCAGGTAAACTATAAAGATACAGGGGCATCTATGAGAAGGACCTGTCTCTATGTGAGGTTGAAGTCCTAGCACTTCAAGAGAATGAAAGGACATCATAATCCTAGATAGTGACGGGCTAGATGAGTATCTCTTACAGTATATGTAAAATTTTGCCAACACATAACACTCATCATACATGAAAAGCTTGTACAAAAGATTATCAGATATCATAATTAGTTCATTTCTTATCCAGCCATGTGATGTGACAGTGTACAGACTTGCTCCCTGGGAGGAGTAAGAAACTGTGAGTAACTCTGGCTTGAAGGTACAGAAAGAGTTTAAAAATGTAAGTGAGGAGCAGGTAAACAATTGGAGCCATACTCCAAATGAAAAGAACATGTCTGTAACTGTCTCACAATCATCAGGACCTAATAAACAAGATCATGTAACAGACGAAGGAGCCAACAGAGGCATCTCTTTCAGATGTGCCACAGATATTAGATGTGGGCCTAAAAGAATGTGCTGTCCATAACAGATGTGACACTTCCAATTCTGGCCCCTTCAGGACACATTACTTTCCAACAAGGAAGACTAAATTAAGAGTCCGAAGAGCTAAATATCACAACCTAGATTTTTACAAGGATTACCAAGAGATTAGGCATCCAAAACCAATCATAACATATGAGAAAAAATCTTACCTTAGAGAAGGATATGAAATGAGGCAGAAGTCAAAGTATACAATTAACATTTCAAGCCCTAAACATTGCATATCAAATAAATTAGAAGATAAATATTGTACAAAGAAGGATAGAGCTCTGATGACTTCAACGGAAAAAGTGGTCAGGGAGAATATGGAATCCCAAAATTCAGCTAAATATGTCTTTCCCCAAAGTTTGCTGTGAAACTAAGGTAGTAATCCCTCAGCCAGTGTATCTATGAGATTAGAAAGGATGAAAGGATTATCGACAATATCAAAGGTATTTGGTACTATGCTGGATTGTAAGAAGAAGTCATATTGTACTCAAGATTGCACAAGAGAAGTATAGTCATACCTCTCAGCTGTAACTGAATTTGACTCAAATGTTAGTTCTGTCCCTGTTAATCCCTTCTAAAATTGGTGCCTTTTGAAGAAAAGATGGTGAATTACACTTAATAAATAATGATAACAGAGTTATAGATTTATTTTACTTCAGAAAATGTATATTAATACACATTCTCTTATTCTGTCAACATGTCAAGTTAATAGTACTGTTTTAAAAAGAAACCCTAATTATCGCTGATTATTTCTGAATTTTTTTCCCTGATTCTTTTGAGATTTGTTTTTTTATTTAGTTGAGAGCTTTCTACTCTATCCATACGTTTTACCAAGACAGAAAGATACAGACAGGTTAATAGTTATCAGCAGATTAGGGTTTATCTGTTTTGGGAATGGAACCTCAGTGGCACATTTCCACATTAGAGGAACACAGCCCATTGAGAATAGCAAGATGGGGATGTGTGAAACATGACATATAAGGACCGGGACAGCTACCTTCAAAACTTAGCAATCAAATGGTGGGTATATGCCCAGTGCTAACTGAAGTGGTATGTATTTTCTAAGATGTTCTATTTGCATCTGATTAAAAAAAAAAAGCATTTAGTATTAAAGTTTTACTTTGATGCATTTTTTAGCAAAGGGAAAGACAAAGGTGTCATCTACTGACTAGCAAAGCAGGGCACAGATTGAGTAGTGGAGAAAGAATATTATGTGGGGAACAAGTTGCCAATCTGGAGTTGACTTACAGTAATGCCCATCTGACATCCAGAAAGACGAAAACCATGTTGAGACTGAATCTGGGTGAAGCCAGTACAAACTGAAATATGGAATTTGATGGGAATGGTTGATGTTGAAATGAGAATGCTTAAAGGCACTACCATTGATGATGACAGATACCTGCAAGGCCAAAAGGTTGTGATGGGAACTGTCAGACAGCAAATGATGAGAGATTGAGAGCAAGTCTACAAGTACACTTAAGACTTTCTCAAATTAAGACCCATTTTATGGGAATGGAGGATAAAGCATGAAAGAGCAGTTTTTAGAGGGAGAGGAGAAAAGTGATTGGTTGGTCTATGTGAGATGTGAAATGGTAGAATGGACTAGTCTTAGGGAGGGAGGGTGGCCTAATGGTTAAGGTGTTTGCCTTACAAACACAAGGTGCAGGGTTTGAATATCACAAGAGATAATTGGCTAGGCTTAAAATAACTCACAAGGGCAGTTAGCTTAGTACTAACCTATGAACCTATGAACCTATAACTATCTTATATGTTGTATAAGCAAAACATTGGCAACTGCTGGAAAGAGAAGTCAGGCATGTAAAGCCCAGCCCAATGCTGAATAATTTTTTAACTTTGGGGGGCTGGGACAGACAGAGAAGAGAGAGAGAGTGAATGCAGTGCAAGCTGGCAACCAAGTTGAAAACGGGAAGTGATGGTGAGAACAATGTGGAATGAAAGTACTCAGAGGCAACTTTAAGTAGTTATTATTTTATTGGTGCAATGAAGGAATGTAAACACGAAAGAATGAAATATAAGCTTTCATTTCCTACAACACTTAAAGTAGTTTTGAATGGAAAAAGTGTCTGTGTTTGGCAATTCTAATGAGACAATTGAGAACATGGAATAATTACTGCTGGGATGGCATAATTAAAGATGTAGCTAATGTGAAAAGACAAAACTTAATTAAAAGACATTGACACACCTGGGAAAGTGGCATATGAGAGGAAGGAAAAGTCTAGTCTGACTGAAAAGATTGCCCTGTTTACATCATTGACATATGTTACAATATGTTCAGATACACTGGGGAGTATAACATGAACTGGAAGTCTGAAGTAGTTGTAGGATTATGAACTTTGCAGTAGTATATAAGACTGGAGAATAAAGAAGCAAATGTTGTCACTGACCAGCAGAAGGCAAAAAAATAAAATAAAAAAATAAATTAAAAAAAAGTTGTTCTGCTTAGTGAATGTGCCATATATGTAAAATTATGTTACTTGCTGGCTCAAGAAAAATAGAAATTGATATGCAGCAATATGTTGAACAAGACCAGGTGATATAAAGACAGATGATCATGAAGATAATCCCTGGGATTCAGTAAAGTCTGTGCAAGAATAGTGTTATTCATGCACGGAGTGGTTGCGTGTTTGTGTAGGACAGCAGTGCCTTGCATATTCATGAAGGCATGCTGCAGTGTATCTTACACAGACACAAAACAGGAATGAGTGCAGGGGGCATGTCTGAGCAGTGCTCACACAGTAAACATGCCCCCTGCACTCCAGAGGTGCCATACGGCACTTTGAAAGCAAAAAGGTGTCCGCGGACACTCTTATAAAAGAATAACAGTGTCTGCAGATGTAATGTAAAGAAAACAAACTGGCACCCTCCCCCAAACAATAGGCCAGCACAGAAAATGTCCATATTGGTATTCCAGTGTACATGCTGGCATACCAAATAAGTAAGCATGTTCCTGAGAGGAACTATAAAAAAAGTGACCCCAGTTGTGGCCAGAGTCCCCCAATGTATGATGTAGTTGTCCAAATGTCCTGCCCTAAGAGGCTGAAAGCAATGTGCGCACCCCTAAAGTAAATAAAAATAAAACACAATTTTTTTTTTCCTTCCCCAATAAAGTTTAAGCGTAGCTGACCGGGTGTGCGCATCCCGCAACTGTGCTCAGCCTAGCTTACACATACCAAGGAGCTAAATTGAAATATACAGCTAAAACACTCAAAGTGAGATAGCATAGTGGTTAGAGCTTCTCTTTGCATGCAATTATTCACGGTTTGGGCTCCACTGAAGGCTTTTCACTTTTATATGTGAAAGGAGTACTAATTTTTTTTTTCTGTATAATTAGGTAGTACATAATATATATTTGTCAACCAGAGTAGTGTGGCAGGTCCAAATGTGAGGTGTCAGTCTAATAAAGTTGTGAAGCACTCATATAAACACAAGTGCCCCATACAGTATAGTCACACAAGAATATAATGTAGTGAAAGCACATAGGGGGATGTTATGGAAGGTAAACATACATATCATAATATGTTATTAATGAGGAATCAACCCCACAATCCTGATACTCCATGAAATGAAAGCTAAACAATGGTAAGTTGTGCTCAGCTATGCTTAGCTAGTAAGTATTGCATAAATGTAAATGCTAAGCAATAGTTAGCCCAGCTAAGTGGGTTTGCACACTGGTAAGCAGTACTTAGCATCTACCCTTTTAAGCAATGCTGACCTTAGCTAAGCGAGTTTGCACGTTGGTTAGCTTAGCTCAGCATATTCAAAATCATCCAATCACAGCAAAGTGTGGGAATTTAGCCCTAATTAAACCTTACAGGTGGGAATACAGCCATAACCAGTTGTAACTGGTCACTGCAGGCACTATGGCTAGCGTTGGTGAGGGTACATGCTTTCAGGTGCAGCGTTGGGGCATTCAGGAGTCCAGAGTCATGGTTGGACTCCTTGTGAAAGTCCATGAAGGGAGACTGCTGCAGGACCAGTACCAGGGCTCACAATACAAAGCAGAGGCCTGGGACTGTCTCGCAGGTGATCTCACCAGTGCTACTGGCATCCCTCGAACAGGTGAGCAGGTCTGGCACCATTATGCTGACTTCAAGCGTAGGAAGAGGGAACACTTGGACCAATGGACCCAAGATGCATGGGCAGGGAATGTCCTAGAAGTATGCAAGTATCAGTATCAGTTATTGTTACACAAAGTCCAGCCTGAGTACGTGATTGATAGGTATGCATAAATGCTTCTTGATCTCCTGTACAGCTGCAGATGAGAGAGCTGTGAACAGGCAAGCACAAGCAAACAGGAGGCTAAAGCTGTATCAGGAGGCTGGTGAGTACAAATCTAGCTTGCAGTATTCAGGGCAAATAAATAAAAAGGAGTAGAATGTCAACTACCAGTAGGTAAAATGTGTACTGTGTGTAATTAATAAATGACCATAAGCAGAATAATAGTGATGTACAGGATATTTAACAATAAAGGACTCTATAACTTTCAATAAAAGTAAAAACCCCAGACTGTCATGTCTACTTTGTTATGTTGTGGTACGAATATAAATGTGTACAGGTTCTGCACAGCAACCATGGCTCTGACAGCAAGAATGAAGTGATGCTCATCTTACAAAGACTGTGGAGCTGTAAAACAGGTGAACAACTATATGAAATGTGCCATGCACCAAGATTTGAACCCTGAATAGTAAGCTGTAAACTAATCTTGTATCCCCTGCAGCAGTGCTTTGTGTTAGCCATTGATTTCCATACTGTAATATGTCAAAGTATGAATACACAGTACAAGAACGATCTGCCATGCATGAATGTCAGAACTACAAGGTCAGATTGTGCAAACCAGAGAGTAGTAGGGAGTAAAAAATGAAGTAAATGGTAGCAATTCCTCAGTAGCTCACTGTGATGAAACACAAAACTGCAATCCAAATTGTAACTTGCTACAGATTCCCCACAATGCCCCAGGATTCCCAATCCTCTTTTCTTGATATACTGGAAAATATTAGGGTTCAAATAAACACCCTAATATTGGGTGATTTCAACTACCCCACCATTAACTGGGAAAACTATTCATGTACCAACTCCTTTGCTCAGCACTTTCTGGAATTCATAAATTCCAGTGCCCTGGATCAACTTATCCACACCTCCACCAGAGGCAACAATATCCTAGACCTAGTCATTACCAACATGAGCGACCGGTGTTCCACACCTGAAGTCAAATCCTCATTGGTCAGATCCGACCATAAGCCAATCACCCTAGATACCCACATCCCACCCCCACCCCCCATTAAGGAAACCACGGTAAAAAATTTCTCCATAGCCAACTTCATGCTTCTTAAGACAGAAGTGGTGAACTTCATGACACCCGTGCAGACAGCCAATACAGTTACAACTGCTGAATCCTACACAAATACACTCTATAAGCACTTACACAAGTGCATGTATCATGCTATCCTCCAAAAAAAGGAAGCCAGTCTGATAGTCCCCTGCTATAAACAAACTCTACAACAGAAGGAAGAAATTGTTGCAAAAGAGAGTAAAATCCCATGAGTTGAGGAGCTCCCTGGTCAGCCTCAGCAAGAAGCTGAGATCCCTTATAAGATCCTCCAAAGCTAGCTATGAAAACAAGATTCTCATGGATTCTAAGGACAACCACAAAGCATTCTATAGCTATGTCAAGAATCTCAATGGCAACACCCATATCTGCTCTGAGTTACAGCACAATGGCACAAAAATTACAGAACCAACTGATATTGCAAACATCCTGGCAGATATGTTCAGTGTTAACTTTACCCCCTCCCACCCCCTAAAGGGCCCATATCTATACAGGAAGAATGCAGAGTCTCTGTAATCACAACTTCACAGGTAAAAGCAGCACTCTCTAGAGCCAAAAACACAGCATCCATGGGACGGACAACATCCCAGGCTGCGTTTTACACAAACTTCAGAACAAACTGGCTCCCCACCTAAGCACCATGTTCAATCATAGCCTCACTTCAGGCTTTGTGCCCACTGAATGGCACACAGCAACAGTTATCCCACTCCACAAAGGGGGAGCCACCACTGATCCCGAGAACTATCGCCCTATTAGCCTGATGAGCCTGGTCTGCAAGGCCATGGAACGTATCATCATGAAATTCATAAACAAAGACATTGGTAACCTCCAAACTCTGGACCCCACCCAGTTTGGGTTTGTGAAAGGCAGATCTTGCCTCCTGAATGTGGTAGACTTCTTTGAGGCAGTCACCAAAGCCGTAGACGAGGGTAAGGTGGTTCACACAGCCTATCTTGACCTCGCCAAGGCTTTCGACACCATCCCCCATTCTGGAATTATAGCGAAACTCACTAAACTAGGTATAAATCCCTATGTCACAAGATGGGTTGCCAACTGGCTCACTGACAGAACCCACACTGTAAAAGTTGCAGGCTCCAAATCTGACTTCAAACCAGTGACAAATGGAGTACCACAGGGTTCAGTCCTGGGACCTCTCCTGTTTGGTATCTACTTCTCTGAAGTACAGGCTAACACAGAAGGCCTCTGGATAACGAAGTTCACAGATGACGGCAAACTAGGAGCTGTAGTCGAGTCCCCAAATGATGTCGACATCCTACAGAGGGGCCTCACTGAGACAGATGCCTGGTGTCAGAGCCATGGCCTCAAGCTCAATGCCAAAAAGTGCATTGTTATCCCCTTTGGTAAAAACTCTGTACCCATGAACTACCACATAGGCAGCAGTCTTCTTAACACTGAATGTGTGATAAGAGACCTTGGGACCCAGGTGGACAGTAGTCTCTCCTTTGATAATCACATTGCCACAGTACTCAGGAAATCCTTCTACATGGCACACCTCATCACAAAAGGGTTCTCATCCAGGAAAAAAGAGGTCATTTTTTCCCCTCTACTCGACACTCATTAGACCCATTATAGAGTACAATGCCCCTTTTGGAATGTACTACACAAGACATCTGCAGCAGCTGGAAAGGCCACAGAAGTACCTCACAAAGAAAATTACTGGGCTCAAATAGATGCCCTACACTGATCGTCTCAAAAAACTCCAGCTTTACTCTGTAGCATATCGCCTACTCCGAGGTGATCTCTGCCTAACATATAAAGCTATGTCAAACCCAGAGCTGTTGGACATGCTACACCTAAAGAAATCCCAATTCCTCCGAGCTACATGCTCTAGGGACCTAAACCTTGTCACCACAATAAAGAGGACTTGCTGGAGGGATAAATTCCTGTCCCAGAGGCTTCCCATACTCTGGAACAGGCTACCCATCTATGTTAAGGAAAGTTCCTCATTAACACTCTTCAAGAAAAATCTTGATGAGTGGATGGGAAATAGGAAATACACCCCGGGGATCACTTCTGTGGCTCTGCTCGACAGGGGCACAGGAAATTAACTTTCTTGGGTTGGCGTAAGCCAGGGAACTTTGCTGGCTAGGCTTACTTAGGCCCTTGGGCTAATAGCCTAGTACCTGCCTATGAACCTATGAACTTATGAACAAGTGTGGTGTACCTTTTTAGCACAAACAGGCACAGTTCGAATCCCAGCAGTGGTAATAAGCTAAATACATATTGTCACACAAGAATATGCGAATATGTATAGAAATTCTCAGGTACTGTTAACAGAAAGTTCCTCCACAGGTCTGCCAGGTAAGGAAATGTTCGTAGTATCTGTAGGAAGGGTTTACTAATATACTGCGTACAACACTTCCACTGTCCAACCTCAAGGCTGCAAATGACCAAGATAAGTACGTACAGCAAGTGCTTTTTTCTGATACATGTCCCACAATTGTCACGCTGTCATGGCTAGTGGTCACCGCTGCCAATAACCAGGGTGAAAGATAGAAATCCTGGCAAAGTATTCAGTAGTACTCGCACACAGTATGAGTGCAGGACACCCCATTCAGTGTCACATGTGTAACCCTGAATATGTGAAAATGTGTAGAAAAAGTCAGGTATTATTAACAGAAATATCCTCCACAGGTCTACCAGGTAAGGAAATGTTTGTAGTAGCCATAAGAAGTCATTACTAATATACTCTGTGTACAACACTTCCACTGTCCAACCCCAGGCCATAGGTACATGTAAAGTGAGGTCAGACATAGAGAGTAATGAGTAGAGTACTGATCAGTATACTTGTGAAAAACAGAAGCCTATACGGTTGTTAATTGCCATCTCTCTCTCTCTTTCTCCCCTACCCCTATCTGCATCAATAATGTATACACATAAATAATGGGTATGTCTTTCTCCAAACCTACTGCTGGGACTTGTGTTTTATTCTTCTACAACTATTGAATTGTTTGAATATTAATGAACCTCGTTCAAATACTATAATTGGTGGCCTGTTCTGTCAACATAACTTGCATGCCATTATAATCCCTACTGTGGTTCCATATATGCATGTGTTCTGTTTGCTATGCAACTGTTTCAAAATTGTTTTATGGTGTCAATTGGAATACCCATGCATGCTGTTATAACTAATCATGAAATGTGATAAATTAAATCCAAGTAAACCAACGAATCACTTCAAGAAATTAAATCCACAAAAGCATAAACAAGAAGTGATGCCACAGCTGAAAATATTTATTAAAACATGTAAACTTTTAAAACACATAAAATAAAATAAAAGAGATGAGTGCTTTCGGCTTTTAGCCTTCTTCAGATCTAATTTCATGTTTGTCAAGTGCTCATTTAAATACTAGAACTACCCAATAAAATCCTTGCTTCACTGTTACAATGTATAAAAACTCATGTCTCTCTTCACATTCATAAGTTCAACTGGCCACTCACTCAGATGAAAAGGACGGGGTGTGCCCAATCAATATCATCACCTCAGCCGACACCTCTTCAAGATAGGTTTCATTGGTAATACTTCATTAAGCCCCGGTTCCTTGTACTCCCTTTGGTCAGCAATCCATTTACTTTTCTCATATTCAGTTGGTCCTTTCAAATCACCTTTTCTTATGCTTGGTTTCAGCACCTGCAGGACCATGAAACGAAAAAGATGATCAGGATTACCTTTTCTTATGCTTGGTTTCAGCACCTGCAGGACCATGAAACGAAAAAGATGATCAGGATTCACACTAACGTATTTAGGTTCATAGATTAGTACTAAGCTAACTGCTCTTGTGAGCCATTTTAAGCTTAGCCAGTTATCCCTTGTGAGACTCAAACCCTACACCTTGTGTTTGTAAGGCAAACACCTTAACCATTAGGCCACCCTCCCATCTCTAAAGGGCATTAGTGCTATTTTTATTCTTGATGTCCCTTACATGCAATTGTATCCTGATCCTAAATTGACAGTTCATTTTGCCTATATTGAAGGCAGTGCACTTCATGCACTTTGCAACATAAATAATATTCTTTGTTGCACAGTTCACAAATGTAGGAGTTCTATATATCTTGCTTGTGATCGGATGTTGAAAACACTAATTTTGCATCAAATATTGACATGCCTTACAGTGACCACATCTAAAGGTATCACATTTCTGTGTATATGACATCTCCACTTTTTCTTTATCTTGACATAGTAACTGTTTCAGATTCTTCTTGTTCTTATAGCAGAAGGTTTGATTGTCCTACTATATGCCTTATTGACTCATCAGTTATTAATATCCGCCAGTTCCTTCTAATTATGTCACATACCTGTTTAGCATCTTTACTGTACATTAGTGTACATCTCATGGAATGTCGTTTTGTCCTTGTCCCAGGTGGATCTTTTTCAGGGTTTTGGTTCCTACAAAAGTAATGTTGACCCATAGTAGTTCTTAGATGTCACATATTCACTATAGTATCATTAATTTCTTGGTTCTTATATCCTCTCTGCATTAATTCTTCCTTTGTATGTGTTACACTTTCTTCATAGATGTTCTCAGTATTCAGCCTAGAATGTCATAAATATTTATTGTTAACCACTTGTGGAAAAATATGTCATGGGTGCATGCTCGTACGATGCAGTGTGTTGTTCCACCAGCATCCTTTTCTATAAGTCCGAGTCTGCATATTACCATCTTCCTGTTTAACTATTGTAACATCTAAGAAGTCAATGGTGGTTTTAGAACTCTTGACCTTAAAGTCTAGAAATTCTGTAGTGGTCTTTAAGAAATCTACAGTTTGACCCAATTCATTTTCGCTGCCATCCCATAACGTAAATATGTTATCCACAAATCATTTGTAATAAAGGAGCCTATCTCTCAGGTGTTATTGGCATAATATAAAATCCAACTCCCACTGTGCCATTACTATATTTAAATATGAGTTGGCACATGATGTGCCCATTGCCACTCCCATTTCTGTATGTAATATCGGCTTCCAAAAGCTAAAACATTATTCTCTAGTATAAGATCTAATAAGGAGCATAGTTGCATAATATCAGCTACAGTATATTCATTAGTCATGTGCAAGAATATTCAGTCCCACTGTATCCATTTCGGGGCTCATGTGCGCCCGATTCCCAACCACCCTCCCCATCCAAGGTGTTTACCCCCACATGTGTCATATACTACCCCAGTCTGCTGTCTTGTCTGTCTTGTTTCTCTTCCTACCCAACTTACCTCCCCAAATGTACCTATTATCCTTCCCTGACATCCCACTCGCACCTTAAAAAAAATGGCAATCTGTTCCCAAAAAAAAAATTATGCCCCATACAAACTGTCCATTTCGCACAACTGCCCACTGGACACATGTAATCTGGTCCAATGGGCATGATAACACATTACTGTTGTCCTCACCCCTCCCTCTCTCAGGAGTTTGAGTGTCCAAATTCACTTCCAAATTCTGAAGACATTCACAACTGTTGCTGTAGAACAAATGGACAGCTGCGGACCTTTCCTACACCCGTCCTGCACATCCCTAGCTACCTTTCATACAGTACTTCCCTCTGTGTGCCCCTTGTTTCACCACTTTCCTATCACCCCTTTTTTTTCTTTCAAAGAAATTAGAGCAGGGGTAAGTGGGGGTAAGCATAAGTAAGCGATGCTAAGTGAAGCTAAAATGGATTAACGGTGTTTTAGCATCACTTAGCGTCATATAAATCCATGCAAACCCACTTACAACTGCTTAAAAGTGCCTTAATCACACTGTATCCAACAGCCCTTGTTCTGCCCAGCAATAAAATAATCAATGCTGCTAAGTCTCAAACCCAGGATGCTATGCTCTACAATCATAGCAACATACCACTACACCATTCAAGCTGCAAGAACTACTGTTGCATTTTCAAACTTATCATGCAGTCTGGTCATTTAACATTATTGAAAAAAAAACATCAGTTCCCAAGTCTAGAATCCAGGACACTCTGCATTAGGGTCAGAGCAATGTACCACTACACCACCTGAGCTGTAGGAATTAGTGTTGCTTTTTCAAATTTATTATGCAATAGAGGCATACAACAGTAGTGAGAAAGCTCTGTGGAATCATTCATGTGTTATATATAGACATCACACACACACACACACACACACACACACACACACACACACACACACACACACACGCCACACACACACACACACACACACACACATATCTATATATATATATATATATATATATATATATATATATATATATATATTGTTGAAACATATATATGAAAACATCGATACATAATATACATATACATATATAAATATATGAATGAATATATATATATATATATATATATATATATATATATATATATATATATCAATAAAAGTCAAACACGAAGGAAGCCAACCATGGATGTGAAAGTACCACAATGACATATACCTCAGTTCACCAAAGCAGTCTTTGAAACGTATATCCAAGCAAGTTAGAGAGTTCAAAATCCTTTATTGTAAAACCACAGATAAAATCCAAGCAAAAAGTAGCTTAAAAATGGGTAAGCGCTTTCACCTATGGGCTTCGTCAGACCTTATGAATAGTAAAACATTATCTGCATTTAAATAGCAGATTAGGCGGGAACTTAGCAAGACTGCATATTAAACCTTAAAGTGCTACGTGCCATTTCATTAACAACTCATCTCAATGCAATTACTAAATCTCAAGAAAAGTGTTTTAAATAAATAAATAACATACATATGAATTCATCTTTACCTAAGTT